>NC_062205.1:3317720-3327720 GCF_912470025.1 Vespa velutina
CTCTCTCTCCTAATTATACACATTTTGTAATATTTACTTAATTGCTGATATAATATATACATACATATATATTTTTTTTCTCTTCTTATAATACAAGTTTGCAAAAAGTCGTGCATCAAAGGATCAAGTAAATGCTCGAAGAGATCAATATGTTAGATTCCAGCATTGAAATGGATGACTGGTAGATAATGTTTAAAGACTCGCTACGTAAAATCGAATTTGCATATTCGCACGTTATTGCGCTAATCACGCAACGTTACGCTCGTTACACCTTAGACTCTCTCTAAGCGTTAATTTATTTGCTTTGGTACAGTTACATTTATTCGCATCGGCATAATCGAGTCACGGGCGTGTACATAAGCAAGGATATTTCTTATTCTTTTTTTTCTTTTCTTTTTTTTTTTTTTTCTTTTTTCTTTTTTCTCCCGTTTATTCTCGTTTTCCTTCTCGAGAAGAGATCTTTACTTTGATCGTACGGGTTGCTCCTTCGACACGGACGATCGCCAATAGAAAAATATTTTCTCGGGGATATAACATCGTCCGTGTGTCATTACTTCCATGAAGAACATCCGAGAAAAGAAAATATCGAAGGGGAAGCTCAGAAGAAAGTGAATTCAACGTGAGATCAAATATATGCGATAAGGACTGGTAACGAGAGAGAGAGAGAGGGAGAGAGAGAGAGAGAGAGAGAGAGAGAGAAAGAGAAAGAAAGATAGCGGATGAACGGAAGAATAAACATATCAAACGAACGATTAAATATTAATGATAATTTTTCAAGGTTAAAAAGAGTAGAAAGAAAAAATTAATATCCCTTTATCTCTAAGAACATTTTTATCAAATGCTCGAGCAAAACAAATGATTCTACGATAATATAAGAAAGAGAATTTTTATTTAAAAAATGCCTATTGATAATTACGATAACTATAGCGATCGTGAAATAAGAAATCTTAAATAAGAGGATATAAACGTAACAATTGTAAAGATAGGAAAGGGATAAATTTGGAAGATTGAATGATAAAAGGAAAGAAAGAAAGAGAGAGAATAGCGAAGCAATGAAACGGTAATAAGATGAAACAAGATGTAATGCTTTCGAAGAGAAAGAGAAAGAAAAAGAAAAAGAGAAAGAAAGGGGATGGTGGTGGGGGTTGAGAAGAGGAGAAGGAAGAAGGGCCAACATCGAGCGTAAAGAGAGTAAGTAAATGTAAGGAGAGAGACAGAGAGAGAGAGAGAGTGAGAGAGAAGTAGGAGAGAGATGAACACACAGAGAGAGAAAAAGAGAGGGAGTCGAGTGGTGGGGGTAGAGTGGGTCCGGCGGTCGGTGCGCGTCGTCGTGGGTGGGGGTAACGGCGAAGCTAGACGAGAGGAGGCGAGGCGAAGCGAGGCGAGAGGATGGGGGGTGGCCCGCAGGCCGGCCCGCGGCTTCGGCTCCAGTATCCCTCGAGCGATCGTCCCTGTGTTTTCTGTGTTGTACTTCACTGGAGCCGCGCGGCCAGGTTTCTCTCTCCTGTGTGTTCTCCAACAACGCGGCGTGCGTGCGGCATCGTGAGAGATCCGACAGTGGAATATACGCGCACCCTCACCCTCTCTCACCACTCTCCACCACCTCTCTCGCCTTCCGTTACGCCTACGTAACCAGAGGGAGTACGCGACACGCGCGCACGTGCGCACACCTGTTTCTATCTTTCCTTTCTGATTCCTCTTCGCTCCTCTTTTTTTCTTTTCTTTTCTCTTGTTCTTTTTTTCTTTTCCTTTTTCTTTCTCTTCCCCCCCCCCCACTGGCCCCTCTTTTACTTTTGACTTTTACTTTTATTTCTCCTTATCTTTTCTCTCTTTTTTCCTCTGCTCCCTTTCAATCCCATCCTACCTCTCCCCATCTAGTAATATCTAACTTCTCTTCGTTTCTACTTCCTCTTCTTTTCTTTCTTCTTCTTCTTCTTCTTCTTCTTCTTCTTCTTCTTCTTCTTCTTCTTTCTTTGTTTTCGCTTGAATTCCCGTTAACCATTCTTTACTTATTCTTAATCCTCGAGGTGGATAATCGAGAATATAAATAGGTGTGTGAGAACGATCGTCGATTGTGCCGTGGAACCACGTGGATTCGTACGTTGTTACGATAAAAGAGAATAGAAGAGAAGGGAAGGATATAGAAGAGAAAAGAGAAGAAGAGAAGAGAAGAGAGGAGAGGAGAGGTGAGGAGAGGAGAGGAGAGGAGAGGAGAAGAAAAGAAAAGAGAAGATAAGAGAGTGGCTGCTGGCAAGGAGTGTAAACGTCGTTCTTTCTTCTCGTAATCAGCGATAGTACGTACTACATATAGTGCCGCAAGAGGGATACGAATTGATTTTCGTATTAAAAGCATTTCGTTTCGTCGTGTTAAAGAGTCGAAGAAGACGACTACGCGTATCGACCTATCTTTTCACGCGGTCGAGACGCATATATACAGATTGTGTGTATGTGTGTGTGTGTGTGTATGTGTGTGTATGTGTGTGTGTGAGAGAGAGAGAGAGAGAAGGGTAAAGGAAAGTGTTCGGAGCACGAGAAGATGCTCGAGCGAGGGAAAGGTATCTACGGTGTTGCGAAAGTGTAGCTACGTCGTGCAGCATCATCATCTGTCCTGGATCCAGAGATCGAGCTCGCTTCTCCCGGAAAACTCGTTCTTTCTCTCTCTATCTTCGTCTTCGTTCCTATCCTTTTTGCTTTACGAAACGAGAGAAGATAGTGATCGCAAGGGTGGAAAAGAAACGATATTCTCGCGAGATATAATGTCTATACGTGAAGGAAGTGAATAAGTGTTTAATAAAGAGAGAAAGATAATAGTATGGAATTGTTACGTCAGTGATCCAAATCAGAGGATTATTTCTTTATAAAGTGGATGATCTTTTTATTATTTATTTATTTATTTGATTTTTGTGCGCTCGCGGACATCGCTCGTAAAGGATTACCGGGATTGTGTTAAGTGAAAAATATTCAAATCCTGTCCCTGTTGATTTGTGAGAAAGTGTTCCCCGATTAAATAACGTCAAGAGGGAAAGATCTATCGAATGAATAAACGAGGATAAAAATAAAGGCGGGAAGAAGCGAATCTGAAAAAGAGAGAGAGAGAGAGAGAGAGAGAGAGAGAGAAAGGAAGAAAATTGGGGAAGAAGAAAAAAGGATAAAAAAAGAAAAAAGAGGAATAAAGTGTATTCTGTTAGGAGTGCCGAAGAAAAAGTTTGCGGTCGAGCTACGGGGAATGGTGATGCGGTAGTCGAGGGATTCCCCAAGGAAAGACATGAGGGCGGTCGCCGCCTACGTCCTATTCCTTGCCCAGCTAATACAGGTAATGCGTGCGTCGCGTGTCCCCTCTTACCTTATAACAGTTCTATCCGTTAACACCGTCAATATTCTCTTCCGTATTATACTGATATGGGCATAAACTACGTTCAATGTCGTAAAGAGAAACGAATTTATCTATTTTTCTTTTTTTTTCCTTTCTTTTTTCCTTTTCACGGTCTCATTTAAAACGAATTTCAATCCTTTTCCTATAAATAATTCGTTTAATAATTTTCATTGAATTTTATTTGTTAATTTTTTTATAAAAAAAAAAAAAAAAAAGAAAGAAAAAAGAAAGAAAAAGATCTCTCTTTCTTTTCTACTTCCTCGTCGATCATAATTGATAAAAATAACATGAATGAAACGTTCGACGACGTAGATAATTATTATCGTTGAAATTAATTGGTCTTGATTTTTTTGTCGTCTTTTTTTTATCTTTCCTTCTCTTCTCTTCTCGAAACCTTTCGAGGAAGATACCGCGAAAGAGATGAGACCAATCGAAAAATCAAAACGATACGCGGCAGTAGTTATTTTCGATCGGCTACCGACCAATGTCGGCTAACGTCTTTGAGTGAACGATTATTATTCTGAGAAGAGCGTGTGTTTATATGTCGTTCTGAAAGGTACCACTCGTTGAAATTTAAGTGCAGGTTGTCCGCCGTCGGTAGACTCTTTGAATGTTCCGGAGCATGAGTTTTTACACGATTTATCTTGACGTTTTATCAATCGATCACCAAGTAGAAACTTTAAGGAGAGGTTTTGTACTTCAGACGCATCTAACGATGCGTACCAAAGAGGCTTCATACGCACGAATAGTACAAAAGAAACTCTCTCACGAAAATAGATAGCTCTTATGGTCTATTAAAAATAGATACTCTTCATGCTTACGTGTTTGCACGCTTTCAAAGATATTCTTTATTATTAGAATATATCAATGCTTTCGAATCGAATATTACTCTACGTAGAGTTTGGCGTGATATTTAGAGAGGAGAAGAAAAAAAGAAAAGAAAGAAAAAAAAAAAAAAGAAAATAAGAAAGAAAGAAAGAAAGAAAGAAAAAAACGTTTGCGCGTTGAAACGCGCATTAAGAATAATTCTAAATCACATGTCTTATATTATATTGTTAAATGTACGTGCAATCAGGAATTTAAAATCGTTTATGCGAACATAAAAGAAAATCGTCAATGTTACGTTATTGATTCTACAATCGCATATTTCACAAGAATATCTGATGCAATGCGATTAGCAATTGGTATAAACGTTGAATCCGTCGAATCGTCGGGTAATCTTGTTTTAAATATCCACGTACCTGGATTTATCGAGTATGAAAGAAATACGAGTGAGAGAAAAATCACTATTTTTTTCTTTTTTTGTTTTTTTTTTTTTTTTCTTCTTCCTTTTATTAAAAGGAGAGAAAGTTACGTGAATATAACAAGTATCGTCATAAAATATTATTGGAAATGCAGTTTCATTATAGGAATATGTACGAATGTATTATATATATATATATATATATATATATGCATACTTACGTAAGTACGTAAGTACGTACGTAGGTAGGTAGAACAGACTCGTAAACACCTACTTATGCGAAGAAAGCTCATCTTTTAAAAAATATTATCCAAGTTGCAATGTATACTTCTTCGAAAGCTTGACTTTCACGTAGCATATATCGTATATAATTTATGACACGCTTGTAATTAATAATTATCGAGGATATTTACAATTTATAGTGAGAAAATCAGTCAACGAATGGTGTTATGTTTCATGGAAAGTCTACGAAATTAAATTCTCTAAACGATCAAGCGAATGTTTTCGGTCGATTAATTTGAAAATATGTAAATTTAACGTTTCTACGGTAAATTACGTCACTAGTATTACGTATTATCAATAATTATCAAATTATAATTAATTGTATGCCTATAGACGGGTACCCGTACATGGCGTAAAAGCGTAAAGGCGATAAGAAAGAATGAAAGAAAAAGAAAGAGGGAGAAAGAGAGGGAGAGAGAGAGAGAGAGAAAGAGAAAGAGATTGAATGATCATTTATTGATCACATATATTACAGCAAATCAGCGCGTTAAACTACTTTAAAGTGGAGCGATTAGATAAATACGGGGACGATTAGGGAGTATGAATCATTGGCCGCGTACGATTTATTGAATTACCTTTTCTTCTTAAGCATTAAAACACTTTCGGCAGCGGAGATAACGCCTTCGAAAAATGGCCGGTACGAATCATGCCGTTATGTATAGCTTTGCTCTCGACTTCGGTTAATTTTTATTTTTATTCCTTTCTTTTTTTTTTTTCTTACTTTCTTCCTTTCGAATAAATAAACAAATAACGAAATTTTTCTTCGATTACGTAATATAATACGAAACCCTTTCGTAACTCATTCGATCCATCGAAATTGATCTAAATACTTTTTGTCTCTTAGTATAACGAATGCATCTTAGAAATGTAAAAGCGTCGTGAGTTTCTTTTCTTACATGTATTTGCATAGTATATATGTATATATATATATATATATATATAGATATGTGTATACATGTATATACAGTAACGTTATCTGTATACACCTTTTACAACCTTTTCTGCGATAGAAACGATGCGCTTGCGTAATAGCCATTCACCTGCCAAATGTCGGTAAAAGTTTAACGTTCAAACTCCCCTCCCTCGAACCCCCTACCCTCAACCTCAACTTCCCCGTTTGATAATCATTGTCTGCAACGTAGGACCGTTGAAAATTTCATTCGCTATGTTTAATCGACGATCGTTTTCATTTAATCGATTTATCCATTTCTTCATACCCCTTTCTCTAACATATTTATATATTTATAAGGATCGTGAGATACAACAGTCAATTTATTAAGTGTAACAATTGACATTTAACGATTGACGATTCTCAAGGGACAATTCGTTTTTGAGTGGATCCATTACCGTGAAAGAGTAAATCATTTCTTTTTTATTTATTTATTTATTTATCTTTTTCCTTTTTTTTTTTTTTTTTTTTATGTAACCATTAAATTATACAACATCGTGAATAGAAACTTTACTTTCTGAATAAAACTCATTAAAATGTGCAAACATATCTCTCTTTTTCTCTCTCTGTCTGTTCATTTACAAAAGTTAGTAAGATAACGAAAAGAGAATAAATAAATAAATAAATAAACAAGTAAATAAACGTGTTTAACATTACGTCTAATCTGGAACTTCAAAATTCGACATGTTACCTACTTCTTCTTCTTCTTCTTCTTCTTCTTTTTTTTTTCTTTTTCTTTTCGCGAAGTA
Source organism: Vespa velutina (assembly GCF_912470025.1). Taxonomy (NCBI): domain Eukaryota; kingdom Metazoa; phylum Arthropoda; class Insecta; order Hymenoptera; family Vespidae; genus Vespa; species Vespa velutina. The sequence goes on from NC_062205.1 coordinate 3,324,317, forward strand.
ATAAAAAAGTAGCCATTAAGTTTTAACAACCTAGAGATTGCCCATCTGTCGACATTTTTATTATATCGTTATCTACCTATAATACCGATGAATTTTATTTATCCTGTAAACATCGTGTATCTACCTACGTATGATCAACATACATCCTTCTTCTTTTTTTTTCTTTTTTTTTATTATTATTATTATTATTATTATTATTATTATTATTTTCTTAAACCGTATACAAGCCTTTCTCTTCGATCTTGTGATAAAGGTTAATATGATGAATTCACGGAGAAAGTTACCGTCGAGTTTTGTCGCTCGCTTGGGATCGTCGTAAGGATGCGGTTCTGGTATACGTAGCTAATGTCGCGTCGGACGAATGCACTGTCTCACGGCGTTTCATGTTTCTTCATATTTCTCTCTCTCTCTCTCTTTCTCTTTCTCTTTCTCTCTCTCGACTGTTGCACAAGGATAGAAGGACGGCACTTACATCCTTCTGCTTGTTCTCTCTCCATCAGTACGGTCATACATATATACGTACGTAGGTAAGTACTTAGGTACCGGCAAGCGAGCACGCTTCTCTTTTTCGTTGTCTAGTCGAGTATAGTTATTCATCTTCCGACTATGTTAGGAAGAAGGAAGACCTACGTTGATAATTTGTAAGACGTAAATTCTTCTCTCTCTCTCTCTCTCTCTCTTTTTCCTTCCCCTTCTTCTCTTTATTTATATCCATATCTATATCTATATCTATATCTATATATTTCTTTTTTTTTCTTTTCTTTCAGTGAAATCTTCTATTAAATCCCGTTGCTTAAGACTCGTTTGATGGTACACGAAATCGACGCTTTCATGGCGGCCGCAGCACAGCGGTCCAGCGCTAGTGAGCGCATCCGGTCTCCCGTTCGTCGTCGTTCTCGCAAGAACAATAATAGATGCTTAGGAGAAAGAAAATCTGTTTCTACTGCTGTTACTGCACCAGCAGCAACAGCAGCAGCATCTCGTTCGAGAGTTTATAAAGAAGGGGAAGCATCGGTTATCTCTCTTAGAAATGACTTTCGAAGAAGAGAAAGGAGAGCGTGTGCTCTCGAAGGGTTCCCGAACGATTTCAGACCTAGCCACGTAATTAAGCGCTACTCTGCTCTCTTTCAATTACAGCCTCAGCTGGAATCACCGTTATAACGTTGTTCGAACGTTCCAAGAACTCCGACGATTCGAATTTTATCTTAAAAACGACAGACATCTCTCTCTCTCTCTCTCTCTCTCTCTCTCTCTCTTTTTCTTATTTTATTGTATTCGTCTTGTCTCGTACAGAAGAGAAAGAGAAAGAGAGAGGTTAGGTTCACGTAATCCTAGCTCTCTCTCTCTCTCTCTCTCTCTCTCTCTCTAAATACCAAGAGAACGGTAGTAAATCCCGTGGGATAAGAAAAAAAAAAAAAAAAAAAGATTGGCCCGCTTTCAAGGGTCTACTTTTCGTTAGACGTCAGAAGATAAAAGAGTCTTTTGCTTCTTACGTATTTTTCTCCTTAAGGGAACTTCTTTCTTTCTTCCTTTCTTTCTCTTTTTTTTTTTTTTTTAATCCCTAGAGAGGTTTCTACGGATAAAGAATAACAAAAAAAAAAAAAAAAAAAAAAAAAAAAAAAAAAAAAAAAAAAAAAAATAAACGAAAAAGTCTTTACCTACAGACGTCTAGATAGTACATTATATATATACTTATATAAATCATTTCCGATTGTCACGTTGGTTGTGCGTGGAGTTACGAGTAATAATAATAATAAAAAAAAAAAAAAAGAAAAAAAAGAAAAAAGAGAGAAAAGAAAAAGTACGGAATCAAAGATTTCTCTTAAAAAGCGATGAAGACGAAGAAGGACCGAAGGAGAACTGAGAGAAGAGGGAAAGATGAGAAGAAGAAGTAGAAGAAGAAGTAGAAGAAGAAGAAGAAGAAGAAGAAGAAGAAAAGGAAAGAGGTATCTCCTCGCGCGAGGGAGATTATTAAGCTCGAAAATCGCGGTGCTGCTTCTCTCGCTTCTTCCCGCAATTATCGTAAACCCCCGTTATGGCGGACGGGAGATCGATCTCTCTCCTGTGGCGCGCATACGTTCGAGATTCTTGAACGTCGAAGAGCAAGTTTGCTCGCTCGTTCGCTCGCTCGCTCGCTCGCTCGCTCGTTCGTTCGTTCGCTCGTTCATTCGTTCGTTCATTCGTTCGTTCGTTCGTTCGTTCGTTTGTTCGCCGCTCATCTCACACGCGCGTTCGCGTTCTCTCTTTCTTTCTCTCTCTCTCACGCGCGCGCCAAGATTCGCTTCGGCGAGTTTTATCGGGCCGACGCAGCTACGCCGCCTTTAATAATAATTCATCGTCTCCCGTCGGAGAGCGGCTTAATTACCCTGCTGCGAACGTGCTCTCTTCTTCTCTCTTCTTTGGTCTCGATGAGTCGACCGTGAACGGCGGCATCGAAAAATCTACGCGTACCGGTTAATTTTCGTGAATTACCTTAGATAGGTCAAACCAAAAAAAAAAGAACTATTTCCTATTATCATTTGATAAAAAGGGATATATATGACACGACGGACAGAGAAAAAATATAAATAATATTTCTTTTTTTTCGTTTTCTTTTCTCTCTCTCTCTCTCTCTCTCTCTCTTTCTCCCCTTATCCACAACTTCGTACGATTTCGAATTTATTCAGATTTTTCTGGGATCTTTCGATCGATCAAATTGTCGTTTAACTTAGGAATCGATTATACGTAATCTTCTATCTTCTCCGGCACCTCTCACCCTCTACTCTCTTTTTCACCCTCGTGATTTATCGTCGATAATTGGAACGTATGCTCTATGAACAAGCACTTTTTATCTTTCTTTTTCTCTTACACACACACACACACACACACACACAGAGTTACATTCTTCTAAGAAAAATAATCATTAAAAAGTTATCAATCCAGTGTCGTTAAATTTGTTACACCTTGATTTTTGCATAATACCTACTATGTTATCAAAGTATTTAACCCTCTGGCAACTTGCTTTAATCGTTATCGATGCATCATCGCACGAAAGGAAGTGTTAGGCTGATGGTTTTTTTTTCTTCTTTAAATTTTCTTTTTGTTTCTTTTTTTGGATTTGAAGAATTTCATTCAACATATACAATTTATTCTTGAAATTTATATTCTTCAAATGAAAGAATATCTAGATACATATTTATATATATATATATGCATGTCCTGTTCACTGATAGATAAAATATTTTCGTGAAGAGACGTCTTCGTATCATCTACTATACGATTAATCATTGGACCGAATGATTAATACGACAATCTCGATCAGAATCAGTGGAGTTTTCAGTATGTGTAATTCGACTTCGTCGACCTTAATTTCGGTATATCACGGACGTAGACCTCCGCCTGTAGGTAATTAATTAAAAGACATA
>NC_062205.1:3332720-3432720 GCF_912470025.1 Vespa velutina
CGTAGGAGGTACGAAGAAAAATATTACGGGAGGATAATAGCGAGGTGACCATTCGAAATCGCTCGCGAGACTTGATTTAAAACTTTTCTGGTCTCGATTCGAAGTAAGGGTATATACGTTTGTGTGTATGCACCCGTATATATGTATATGTGCGAAAAAAAGAGAAGAAGCGAGAGAGAGAGAGAGAGAGAGAGAGAGAGAAGGAATAACATCCCACGCGGAGTTTTTAATTATTTGGGTAATTTGTGGACGATCCAGGGTTCTTTGAGAGATACAGACGGACAGCCTTGCCGATGGGGCCGAGTGGGTAGCAAATAATATTAAGTATAGGCTTCTCTAACAACGAACGAAGAGAGAGAGAGAGAGAGAGAGAGAGAGAGAAAGAGTGAGAGAAAGAGAGAGAGTTGGCTCGAAGATTGTGCCCTGTGTTTCACGCACACATACACGAGAGACACATCGAAACTCTGTGCATTTATGGATCTGTATATGTTCGCGAGAATGACCGTGCTCCGCTACACACGCGAACACGCCGCGCAAATCTTCTACGGCATAAAATTAAATGGTATTCGGCAGGTCTATTCCACTTCAGGTCCAGGTAGCGGCCACTGGTAATTACTACCTACGACTTAGGCTCAAAGATGAAACGAAAGGTCCGAACGATTTTTGAAAGCAAAATCTCGCGTCAGTTGTGTTCTTCTCCTTTTCCTCCTCCTCTGCTTTTTTTATTATATTTTTCGTCCTTTTTTCTCCTCTTTTTCCTTTTTTTGCTTTTTTTCTTTTTTTCTTTTTTTGCTTTTTTCTTTTCTTTTTCTTTTTCTTTTGTTCTTGTTTTCTTTAATTTTTTTTCCTCTTCTCTTCTTCATCATCATCTTTTTCTTGTTCTTCCTTCATCTTCCTTCGAGTATACCATTTTTTTTTCTCGAGTTTTTCTTTCGTCGTACATACGAAGAGAATTTCGCATAGCGAAAAGTTTTACAAATTCAAATTCCCGGTAATCTACTTTAAATTGAGGTGTCAGGTCGCTTGTGCATCATTAACGCTATCCTTGTGTTAGAAACGTCGTTGTAACTCGACGTGGTCATCGTTAAGATTACAGCTTGGCTTAGTTAGAGACTGATTATAACGATGGTTTAATAGCAGGTTCTTATTTAATCGTGTAATTACACATACAAGGGTCGACATATAAAATGCAGAAGGAGGAAAAGGTGTAAGACCTTTCGTGTTCTTTATCTTTTCTTTTTCTTTTCTCCGTTTTCCTTTTTCCTCTTTATTTTCCTTCACCTTTATAAGAAAAAAATGTTACATCGAATGATTTATCCTTGGAAACTTAATCTCCATAGTATCTTTCATAGATTAGAAATTACCGATCGGTGTTATCGAGTAATTTCTCGATCTTCTAAAAAAGAAAACAAAAGAAAAAACAAAAAAAGAAATTGCAAAGATTGTCAAAGAGTAAGCGAGCAATAAAAGATGCAGCTCTTTCACGGTTTGCTTTTACGAGCTGTTTCATAATTTACCATACCATTTCTTTCTTCGTTTCTTTCTTTTTCTTTTTTTTTTTTTCTCTTCCTTTTAAAGTATAACTTTAACACTTTTTTTTTTCTTTTCCTGCATTATTCCAAACGTTATAATACATAGCAAGCGGTCTTATAAATTATGGGACACTCCGTGTAATTACTTGTAACTGATAATTACGTATTTACATAATTATGTATGTGTGTATGAACGCGTGTATATACATATGCACACACACACACATATATATATATACCTACATATTCCACACACACACACACACACATATATTTTCTCTCTTCTATTAAGTACTCGTTTAACGGTGCTAATTAGATCGACGATAACAATCGTTACAGCATGACGACATTTAACTATCAAAGAACACCCTTTCAACGAGCTAAGTTGCGAGTATACAATTTTAAGCTTTTTAACATCGATCAGTAAGGTATATAATTTTACGAGGAGCGTAATGACATTTAATGTTAGTTTTTTCTTCGTTATCAAATTGAACATGATAAGGAAGAAAAAAGAAAACTGTCTTTATTTGTCGTTCGTTTATATTCTTTCTTTCGTTCTTTTTTCTTTTCTTTTCTTTTCCTTTCGGGTTCCTTCTTTGGTCGTTTTCAAACGGATAGAAAATCGAAAGAAAGGGAAGAGAAGTTGGCGGACACGGTAGAGTTGTTTCTAAGTATGAACCAAGGCAATACGAATTATTCGTATTAACTCCCGACAGAAGCGCGGCGTATATAAAAGTGGCCTGTGCAACTAGGTATGGCTCGCTGCGTCTTGGCTATGCGGAAAGGAAAGCCAACCAACGTGCATCGTCTTCTCTTGCGAACCGACGACGAAAGACGATGCGCTTTTGTGCGCGCGAGCGAGCGAGCAAGTACACACGCGCACAAACATTTGCGCGTTAGTACAGAGAATGCAGGTAAAAGAGTCAACAGAGGTTAACATGTTAGATCGTAAAATCTTAAAATAGAGATTGGAAAATTTTTTATCTATTTTTTCTTCTTTCGTTTTTTGGAGATCTTTATTTTTTTCTTTTTTTTTCTTTTTTTTTCTTTTTTTGTGAGATCTTTCCTTTCCGAAATCGATTTCATTTTTATTTTAGCTTTTCAAACGTTTATTACTTCCGTCCGGATTTAGATTTCTATTGTCTTAGCGATCGTACGTCCGTCGATCTATACGTATGTCCGCTGTCTTTGTATATGTATATTCGTGCACGTGTGTGTGCGTGCGCGCGCGCGTGTGTGTGTGTGTGTGTGTGTTTATATATATATATCATTGAAACGAAGCAGACAAGACGATTGTTCCAAAGTGGAAGGTGCGGCACATCGAATAGAAAGAGCTCGCTAATACGAGGTGTCCAACATTTATTAAAGCTCGACTCTCGGCATTCGAAAGACTTCAATTATCGTTGGGTGGCGGTCGAGGATACCAGAGCCATGTGGGAAAGTTACTAGATATTACTACTTTGGTCGATGCCCACGTATTTCTCGTATATACATATTTACGTCTAACGATTTCCTAGATTTCTCATCGGACAACGCATTCGTACTTTTCCTTGAACTAGACTTATAATCTATTACCATGACGTATACGCATAATAATTTTTATGTACAAGCAGTAGTAGTAGCAGTATCAGTAATAGTAATAATAATAATAATAATAATAATAATAATAATAATAATAATAATAATAATAGTAATAGTGTTGGATAAAAGATAAACGTGGCATGCAGAAGAAGAGAGAATTTAGAAGTCAATCAGCGTAAATCATATTTAGACAAATTACTTAAAGGCTAAGAACTTAAGGAATCACCGGGGGCTTTTGGGTTGCGAACGCAACCGTCGTATAAGTTATTACGTTGGAAATACAATAAAACTTTCATTGCGTCGTAAAATCGTCGTGGAAAAGAAAGGATAGGTTGGTTGAGAATTGTACATACACGGTCACGGGCATGGACCCGTCGACAGTAAGTGTTATCCTTTGCCTTTGTCTCCTTTAAGGATTCATCTCCCGTAAATTTCGTACCATTGATCCGTACGACGGAACTGATGGTAATAAGGATAAACAATGTCGATTATATCGTTCGAATGAGAATATGCGTTGTGCATCGACGCGTGTTGGTGTTGTGTTCGTTTAACATACAAGAATAAGACAAAGAGAGAGAGAGAGAGAGAGAGAGAGAGAGAGAGAGAGAAAGTGAATGATACGTATTTCTATGCGTTTTAGATACAAGTATATTTCATGTGGTTAGAAAGCAACCGATAAATCGTACGGTTTCGTGCGGAGCGAAAAATTTGCGGAGGCGAACGTCGGGTATTTTATTTTTTTTATTGTTTTTTTTCTTTCCTCTTTTCTTTTCTGTAAGATTCGACTCGGAGCGAGTTCAGAGGAGTACCGTTTCTAAGGGAAAAGAAAGGATGAAAGTAGAAACAAAGGGGGTATATGTATCTACGATTTACGTATATGTAGATATGTATCTGTTTGTGTCCATGTGTGTGTGTGTGTATGTGTTTCCGATCGATGCACTTTCAGTACGCGTTGGTGGGTATAAAAGAGCTTTATCGTTCGGATTAATCCGTTCTTACGCGTGGAAAGACGAAGGAAGAAGAAGGTACACGACGGCCATTGTCTCGGCGCGTGAGAAAGACACGAAATCAGGATCGTCCTCTAAAAAATTCCGATCTCGTATATTTCGACGAGGGATGTTTCGAATCGACGATTTGCGCATGGCCGACCATTCCTTTAGATCGTTCACTGAACTTTCCGAGAAAAAAGGAAAAAGAAAGAAAGAAAAAAAGGAAAGAAAAAAGATAAAGGTACCTTGTAGAAAAAGTTCGAATAAGAAGGATATATATATATATATATATATATATATATATATATATATGTTAATCAACGAACTATGATTGCTTGTCTGTGAAATAATTTCAAGGAAAGTACAAATCCGTGATAGAAGGAAGTCGACCGGAATATCATTTGAATTTCTATATATTTCTAATATTAATTTGAAATGTAAATTCGCGCGAGTCATGAAATTCCACAAAGTACTTCCGCTCGAGACGATCCTCTCTCTCTCTCTCTCTCTCTCTCTTTCTCTCTTTCTCTTCAATTTCACGCGTTCTCGCGAGCTGACCTGTGCAAACGCGGCGGCGCGACGTTCAAGCAAACTCCCATCATCTTCGTCTTCCGCTGTCGAGTGTGCGTTTACTCGCTCTTTTCGGAGGCAGAAGGAGGCAGAAAGAGGCAGAAGGAGGCCTCCGAATAGCCGTGACTCTTCAACTAATAAAACGTCGTGAGTAAGAGAGAGAGAAAGAGAGAGGAGAGAGAGAAAAAGACGCGTTACATCGTCGTTCGCTTTCCAAACAAGCGAATCCCATTCTCCTCCAGCTCGTCCTTTCTCATTCTCTCTCTTTCCCCCCCGTCTCTCTCTCTCTCTCTCTCTCTCTCTCTCTCTCTGTCTCTCTTTTTCTCTTTTTGCTTCGCTCGAAGGATGAGAGGAGCTCGAAGTGAATTTACTGCAAGTTGTCTCTTCTCGTAAACGCGGGAAAGAAGAAGGCACGGCGAGGACGACTCGTATCGTACCTATGTACGTATGTATGTACGCAACTAAGTACGTACGACCAATAACAAGGCTTAACAAAGAGACCTATCCACACAAAGATATAATACGTGGGCGAGGATGATTAATTCAAAGAAAATTATTTCTTTTCATCGATATAATGGAGAAAGGAATAACAAATTTTATCATCAGATATATATATATATATATATTTGTGTGTGTGTGTGTGTGTGTGTATAAGCTTTTCATGACGTCAAAGGCAGGAAAAAAGATATTATCATTTTTTCCCGCGAGATTATTTTAAAATCCATTGAATTATAAAAGGACACATTAATTATTATAAAAATAATATAATTAGTAAATGAAAAATTTAGATCAGGCAGGACTGTCTCATTATATTCCTACTCTCGTCTCTTAATTAACTGAAATATTTAATTCTCACGATATATTTTATCCGGTTGCTTTCATGAAATATATTTCAGAGGATTGTATCACGTTGTTATCGATAAGAGAAAGAAAAGGAAAGAAAGAAAGAAAGAAAAAAAAAGAAAAAGTAAAAAGAGAATAAAAAGAAATACGAAGAAAAATAATAAAGACAAAAGAAGTTGGATGATACTCGAAGAAGAGACTTTCGTATTATGTTATGGCGTGAGAGAGAAAGAGAAGGAGAGAGAGAGAGAGAGGTTTTGCTTAGGAGTCGATAAGGTCTCGATTGCAATGCGAATCCTTGATAAATACAAACAACTACGATTGTCTGTATACCATTCGTGATGCAGCGAGTCGTGGATGAGCGAGTGAGAAGGAGTGTGTGTGAGAGAGAATCGCGACGAAGGATAGATATACCCGAGAGCGCTTCTCTATCGCTACTTTACTAAGTAAGTCGCGAAAATGTCACTAACGCCCGACAAGAGCCACTTATATAACGACGTATAAGAAGGAGGAAGAGCGTTATGGAAAGCAAAGGCCAGCAGACGATCCTTTCTGCGCTTTCTACCTTCGATCTTACTCTCTTACGGTAATTACGTAGACCTCTTCGTGCAGCTCGTCCATGCACGCTCGTGATTTCTACGTTCGTACGTTCTTTAAGTCTACATACGTTCCTATGCTGATATACAAGTACACACGCAAATACACATGTACACACACACACACACACACAGAGAGAGAGAGAGAGAAATGTAATAAGCATACAAGCAAAATGCATACGAGGCATATAGCGTATCGGCGGAGTACTATATACGAATTGACGTTCGGTATCGGTATGCGTTTTGTATGCACGCGCACGAAAATATTACGATCGTCTTTCGAAATCGTGATTCTTCGATTTCCTTTTTCTTCTCTTTTTTTTCTTTTGTTTTCTTTTTTTTTTCTCTCTCCCTTTTATCACGTTGAATCATTAACATTGTTTATCGAGGGAATTTCTTGTTTTTTCAATCTCTTAATATACCTACGCAGAAATAATATTTTTTATATTATATTTCTCTCCTATCGCATATATTTTATTGCGAGAGTGAAGAAATCTTTAGAAATCGTTTTAATACGGAATGAATTGTTTGCCGAAATGATGAATATCCTATGTTTTTCTTTTAATTAAGTTTGTCATTGTTTTTTGTTAATTTAGTCGACAACCGGGAGTGGATTCTTCGAGGTGCAGATCCTCTCGTTGACGAACAACAGGGGCACCCTGGTGGACGGCAGGTGTTGCGGCGGGGGTGGGGGAGATGGAAAAGGTGGCTTACCACCATGCACGACCTCCTGTTCAACGGCCTTCTGGTTATGCCTGAAGGAATATCAGTCGAATGTCACTGCCATAGGCTCCTGTAGCTTTGGCAACGTATCTAGTCACGCCCTCGGTCAGAACACCTTCACCCTCACCGAACCTGTCACCTTGCAACTGCACTTCACCTTCCGATGGACCGTAAGTGTCGATTCTATTTTTCCTTTTTTCTTTTTTCTTTTTATTTTTCTTTCTTCGTTTTATTTTTAATGTCTGTATGTACGAAAGAAAAAAAAAAAAAACAATACTAAATTTGTAATATACAGAACGAGTTTAACTCTACAAGTTTAACGTACAAACACATCATTTTTATTTTTCTTCTTTTAACGCATATTTAATTAAAACGATACGAATGATAAATTCAATTTTGTCAGATTTAAATGTTGAAATTCTTTCGTAATTACTATCACAATTATTTCACCTTTACGGTATCGTAACGCGCAAATCTTTTGCCATTTATCTCGTTTCGACTGATATTCTTTGACGGAAGCAATTATCGTTGATTCGAGATTATAAACCAGGAAAGAAAGGAAAAAAATTCCAACGACGGTGGCGGCGGCGGCGTTGGTGTACAGCGTGCGGCATTTGCCGCGCGCGTAAAAATTCACAAGGAGTTAAGTACTCGTAAGAAATTAAAGAGAGATTGGTGAAAGATAGAAAGGAAGGGAGGGGGGAGGGTTCATTAGCCGTGATTAATTTCGTTCTTGGTGTCATCGTATGCCGTTTGATCCTACTGTCAAAGAAGCTGAGGATATCAAAGAGTTACGGAGATTTTGCTCGACGGATGAAGCCATAACGAGAGAAACGAACCTCGGCATCTTGTTTTATTCTTTAGGAACTTTAAAACCGTCGGATGAGAGAATCATTTATCATTAAAGTCGTTATAGAAGAGCGTATCCTCCTCTCTTTTTCTTTCACTTTTTAAAGTCGGCCGCGTCTCACCATTTTATTCTTTCGCTGGATGCTCGAGTAAAATTACGTGCTGTATATTATTCATAAAATCATTGAAAAATCGACAAAAGATGAAGGATGAAGAAAAAGAAAAAAAGAAGAACAAAAAATTAAGAAAAAATAAAATGTCTTTGTCTCCGATTAATAAACGAAGAGTTAACACGTACGTTTTATTATTTTCGAACGAACGTTCCGCAATTCCTTCACTACGAGCTAAAGCAAATTTGTCTATTATCGATTCCTTTGTCGATTCAAAGTCGTGTACCAAACGATATGAGAGGGAGAGGAGGAGAGGGTTATCGAATCCGAAGGGATTTCCGGTCTGTTGCCTTTCCATCCATGAATTGTACGAGAACTCTCTCTCTCTCTCTCTCTCTCTCTCTCTCTTTCATTCTCTTTTTTTCTCGTCGAGATTCCAGTTCGGTTCCAGTCGCTTGGCAACACCTCACCTCTCGCTTTTCTTCTTATTCTTTCACGTCTTTCTTCTTCTTCTTCTTCTTCTTCGCGCTGACCTCTTCAAAACGATTGTTCACCCTCGTTCGTAGATCGTATCTCTCATATTTCGAAGCACACGAACCCCTCTCTCGAAGCCGATTACGAGATGCGAAAAGGATCGAGAAGTCGAGCGAGAACTCTCGATTCTTTTTTATAATAGACGTAGTAAATAAAATGCCTTTAAAAAGAAAGAGACGCGACTAGGAGGATGCTTTGCAAAAGGAAATTATCAGAATGAATTCTGACGATACTGAAGTATATTGATAAGATTCTTTGAAAATTAATAATAAAAAGAAAGAATTAATATTTTATATTAAAAGCTTTTTATATTTGATAATACGAAAGAAATTCAATAGAAATTGTTCGATTTAGTGTGTGTGTGTGTGTGTGTGTGTGTGAGAAAAAGAGAGTTATTAATAATTCTGTTATTTTCTTTTCTTTTTTTTCTTTTCTCCTTTTTTTTTTTTCACGACGTTTCCTCTTCCTGGAACAATTTGTTGACTAATTAGCAAGAAACCCACGGTTTCGTGCGTCTTACGGTTTTTCGGTTCAGGTTCGAGAGACGAAACGCTCGAGCTTTCAAGAAGAAAACATCTCTTCTCGGCTCGGCGAACAAGCATGACGACGTGATTCCTTCTTAAGAGGTATACACACGACGAAGTTTTCGAGGACCCTCATCCTCTGACGGGGTCCTAACGGACCGAACGATCTTATATTCATGTATATATATACATATATATATATATATATATATATATGTATATATATATATATATACATATATGTATACATACGCGAATGCATTAAACGTTAAAACACACTCGCGCTCGTCCGAACCACTCTTCGTCCTTTGGATTGTTTGAAGAGCCACTGGCTCGTGTTTGTATATTTCATAACCCGCTCGCGAGGTTCTAAGAGGGGCCTCATACGGCCCGTTTTCCGCGGCCCATGACAAAGGGTGGCTGCCTAGACTCTCATGCGTCTATGTATATGCATGTTACTCTCTCTCTCTCTCTCTCTCTCTCTTTCTCTGTCTCTTTCTCTCTTTCTCTCTTTTCTTTCTTTCTTCTTTTTCATTTTTCTTTTCTACTTCTTTTTTCCTCTCTTGGTACTTCGGTCTCTCGACAATTCACGGGAGCATAAACAGAGAACCCTTTAAATTGCTTCCTTTCCGTCGAGAAATTTCTTCTCTATACGAGTTTCAGTCGAGATTAGAGAGAGAAAACGTTCGGAGAACGTTTACATTTTGACTATTAATTCGATTATGAAACTGGCCGTGGTTGGAATATATTTAAAAAAAAAAAAAAAAAGGAAAAAGAAAAAGAAAAGAAATAAGAAAATAAATAGAAGAAGAAGAAAAGAAAAAAAGGAAGAAAAAGAAAAAATAAGATCGGTGTCATAACATGGGATATCGTGGGTTAATGCGTACATGCGTGAGTGCGTGCACGCCTGAGTGTGCGTGTGAACGCGCATACATGTTCATTCGGGCTTAACCTTTGTCTCTTTTCATGTTAGATAATGATTATATAAATAGCCTTTCGTAATTCGAGTAAGTATTAAGCAATTAATATTTCGATCCGGTTTGGATATTCTTGAATTATAAATATATGGTATTTGTACGAATTTCTCAGTGATTATATTTCTCTCTCTCTCTCTCTCTCTCTCTTTCTTCGAAAAAAAAAAAAAACCGTAGATGTTTGTCTTTCGAGAGAAATTAAACTTGAATACGCGTGGAAACGATAAAAGCTTAGATATACGCTTCGTCATCTATCTTCCGTGTGCTTGGTAATAACTATGAAACCATTTTCAGGAAAGTGGCCAACACGAAAAACGGTAAAGTCTGACTTTCATCGCTTGCGGATAATTCCGTCATTACCGTCTCTGATGATTGAATACGGTATATATAATCTCTCATTCTCTTCTTCTCCTTTTCTTTCTTCTTCTTTTTCTTCTTCTTCTTCTTCTACCGACCAAATGGATTTTACGAATCTTCTTGAAGGCATTATCTTTGAAAGAGTGCCACCTGCATTATGTCTCTTGAGTATACCAAAGCTTCCGTTGTTTCTCTCTCTCTCTCTTTTTCATACATAATTAAATACATACATACATAAGTACATAGACCGAGTGTCTAAACAAAAGAAAAGATTCCGTCAACGTACGATTGTCGAAGAAAATCGATGGAAAATATATAAACGAGTCGATTCAATTGGAACGAGGATAGATGACATTGGCATCGCATCGACTCTCGTTCAAGATCGAAAATGTTAAAGGAGAAACGTTTAATCGGCCTCGTGTCTGACCATTAACGCCGTTCACCACTGCACGGCCAATTTCGCACGCGAGATACATCGGCTCCTTGTCGTTTATTGCCGCACGCAATGATCGCCATCTCGCTTGTATATAAGAAAGAGAGAGAGAGAGAGAGAGAGAGAGAGAAAGAGAGAGAGAGGATCATTGCCTTAACGGCTATTTCAATCTCGTCTCGAAATTACCGTCTCACGTAATGCGAAAGAATAGCTATATACGTATCTATAGATCCATAGCTATATATATATGTGTGTGTGTGTGTGTATGTGTGTGTATATAGATGGGATATACCTACATATATATACATACGTTTATCGACCGTTAAGCAGCCGCTGCCGTAGCAGTAAGATCTGTCCGTCCATCCTGGGAGAGAAAGAATTTCGGTAAAGCGCCGTCTAACGTTCCTTCTTACTTTGGCCATTTGCATTTGCCTCCTCTTCCAACTTTCACCGATTCCAACTTCGATAGGAGAAATATACGAGCGTACGGAGGAAGGAACGAGCATCTCTTTTCACGGTTTCTGTTCCTAATGGCACAGGAAACGATCTGCGAGAGCGTCTACCCGCGAGACTTTGCACAATCCCAGGCACGTTAGTGGCTTCTCTCTCATTGCTATGTGTGTATGCGTGTAGATTGTACGTATACTATGGTGTCGATGCCTCTCTCTCCCTCTCTCTCTCTCTCTCTCTCTCTCTATCTATCTATCTCTCTCTCTCTCTCTCTCTCTCTCTTTAGTACGCGCGTGTACCTTCAAGGAGCACAGCATGTACATGCTTCTCATATCTCCTTTCTCCCGTGCGCATCTCCTCTCCTCGAGTAGGTAACGTCGTCAGGCATCTCTTTCTGTCTTCTTCTATGGCGCTCCTTCGACGTGCTTCTGTCCCCCTCCTTTACCATGCCATCTTTGTCTTTGCTCCTTCGTCTCTCGATGATTTACTCTCTTCTTCTCCCTGGCGACGTTGCTTCTTCGTTCGAGCATTGCCAATGCGGTCCGTGAACTCTGTTCTACGTACACACGTAGAAACGATGGAAATGTGTGTGGGTGCCACGTACGTTTCTCGTTATATTATCACTACGTGAGTCTGATGCGGGCGCTTTTATCAATGGCCGAGACGTCACGCTCGTTTGACGTATCTCTGTAACTTGTTGGTATATACCAATATACCGTATAACTATTTGTATATATATAGATATGCGTGTGTGTGTGTGTGTGTATGTGTGCGTGCGTGCGTGCGCGCACGCCTAGATGTATGTGTATATTTGTTTATGTGCATTTATCTATTGTACATGCTTGTGAAATTTAAGACTGGTTATTACCATGAATTATTGGACAATCGTATTTGAAAATTTATTGAATTGATCATTCTCAAATCAAATACGGTTGAGATAGTTTGTTGATTCTTTTTTTCTCTTCTTCTTTTTTTTTTTTTTTTTTTTTTTGATAGAAATACTTAAAATATAAAATATATTCGTGAATTATTTTTCGACGCTCTTTCAAAGTCGAGTAAAATGCTAGCTCTAAACGTGCATGCACTTTTTTTTCTACATGTAAGTTCTTTTTATGATCATCGATTTGAAGATGCATTAACGTACGATATACCTGATCGGATTACTAAATTGACGAACGAACGTGATTGTCATGCATGGGGAGATCCAATCGTTCGACACAGTATGCGTTTGCTTGAATGTAATGCTTCGGGGGTTTAACGGCTATCGATGGCTTCATGGAAGAACCATAATACCATGGGAAAACTCTCCTCAACGCATCTACGTTTTTTTTCTTTTTTTTTCTTTTTTCTGTTTTTTCTGTTTTTTCTTTTTTTTTGTTTTTAAGAAAAATCTCTTGAAAAGTCTTTCAAAAAATCTTTCCCTTCGTTCGTGTATCCACGAATCGTTAATTCCGAAGTATAGAAATGCATTTTAATTTAAGAATAAATTCTTTCGAAAGTCATTAAAAACTGGTTTGATTGGTTATTTGATTCTTTATGAAATCGAGATGTACGAATATAGATATTATATTAACGAATAAAAACAACAAAAATATGTGTGTAAATATATATATATATATATTCATTTTGTATTTGTTCTGATTGGTGACGACTGATTGGTTCGATAGTTCTTTCTTTGTTTTTTTTTCTTTTCTTTAGTTATATTTTTCGAGATGAATACGTACGAAGTTCAAGGAAATATTTCTACGATTCGTTTGCAGCCGCTTTATATATGGCTTTTAATAATAACACGGAATGATTTTAAGTAATTACGAAAGGCAAACGAAACGGCGGTCTCGAGTTATTAAATTGAGATGGAAAACGGAACGGTACAGCTCTCTGTTAATCTTCTCTCTACCATCGGATCCGTGATTAATTCCGATAATAACGCTTTTGATAATAGTCACGGAGAATGATAAACGGTAGACATCTAAATGATGTTCATCGCGAAGTATTGGATATAAAAAAGCAAGAAAGAGCGAGAGAGAGAGAGAGAGAGAGAGAGAGAGAGAGAGAGAGAGGGAGTGAGTGAGTGAGGGAGGGAGGGATAAAGAGAGAAAGAGAGTTCTCCGCCTAGAAGCATGTCTCAGGCCCGGCAGGGAGTCAGAATGAGTCAGGGATCCCAACAGGTGTATAGGTTGTATGTCTTGGAGAACGATTCTCTCTTCTGCATACTTTTCAGGGCCGTGCTAAGCTGACCGTCTTTCTTAGGATCGCAAATGACAATGAAAGAGAATGAAGAAAATGCAAATGAAAATGAAAAAAAGAAAAAAAGTACAGGAGGAGAAGGCAACGTTTCTTTTTTATCATTTTTATTACTTAACGATTCGCTTATTTAATTCTAATTAAGTCAAATTCGTGAAATCGAGAGTCATTTCTTACCATCGAGTTTCCTAAAAAAAGCGTACATACGTACTCTTTCGAGTATGTGGCCCCAAGACGAGGACGAGACGTCGTCGCCATAAAAGTTACGAGCGGGATCGTAACAAAGTTCCAAAGTCGTTTAACGTCTCTGTTTCCAAGGGAGAACTGGATTTGCAATGGAAAAGAATATCTCGCCGATATATCTATATACATATCTATATACATTCATATGTAAATGCATATGTATGTAATAAATACCGTTTTCTCGTGAAAGACTAACCGTGACGAATTTTTCTCTTCCTCCCATCATCCGTATTCTATTCGCAATACTAACTACATAAAATAAGGATTCGTTGATAGAACGTATAATCCAATTTAATTCTCATTATTTTTCGTTATGTTCAACTTACGATTTATTTAATTTACGGTGTCGTTAATGGGCTAACCTTCATTTTCATTACTTTTCATTTAATACGTGCGATCTCACTTTCTTTCGTGGTTGTATAGCGCGTATACAAGTGTAGTAGAATGGTGTAATTAAACGAGGGAAAAGAAAAAAAGAAGAAAAGAAAAAGAAAAGAAAGAATAGGAAAGGGAAAGGAAAGTAGAGAGGAACGAAAGAAAAATAAACGAAATGAAAATGTGAAGAGCAAAGGGAATGGAGAAGAAGAAAAAGAAAAAGAAAAAGAAAAAGAAGTTAAGTTGGTACGATTTGGGCAATACTTTAGCTCTCGTGGTAGGGAGAAATCGTCGTCGTCGTCGTCGTCGTCGTCGTCATCGTCGTCGTAGTCGTCGTTCTGCTTGGTTAGAATGGTGGAGGAAGGCCGTGAGGCCCTCGTTGAGATCCGTTTGGTCCGATCGTGTGTGAACCCGCTGCGCGCAGCGCATACCAAACTCCCCTATCTCCTCTCTCACTCTTCTTCTCGATCCACGTTTTCTCGAAACTCATACACTCACCTTACACAGGCTTACAAACGCACGCGTGTAAATCGGGGCCCGGATAGTGTCCCGGGCATTTAATACGAGGAATGCCACGTTGAGTCCGTTGGCTCTCGTTTTATGCAGGTAACTGCGACCAACACTAACATCGTCAAGCTAAGGAAGAAAAGGAGAAAGAGAGAGAGAGAGAGAGGATAGCGATTCTTTTATTCTTCTTCTTCTTCTTCTTCTTCTTCTTCTTCTTCTTCTTCTTCTTCTCCTCTTTTCTCTTCGTTCGGACGAAGGAGAAGAGACGCGACATCGTACAGAAAGACGTTCTCGACTTGGCCTTGTACACCCTCTCGTGAATAGTGGATATCTCTTCTCGAACTCGATCTCTCCTCCCATTGCTCGAGATCTTTTCCTCTCTCTCTCTCTCTCTCTCTCTCTCTCTTTCTTTCTCCTCGATTTCTAGCGTCGTCCTTCTTCAACCCCTTACGGGCTTTCTGAGGTTCTGGGTACGCCGCGAGATTTATTAGCTACCTGGCTAATTGGGAAGCGAGGACGAGAAGCGGATTCCAGAACGAAGATTTCCGCCGTGCACCTTCCGAAGACTGGAACAGGAAAGAGAAAGAAAGAAAGAGAGAGAAAGAGAGAAATGTGCTTGCACAGCTCCTTACTACTGTAGTGTCAGAGGTTCCACGGAATTTTCAGGAGAACAAAACCAAAAGAAGCTCATTCGTGCATACTTCTTTTTCAAGGGTTTTACATTACCTGGATATTGTTTGAAAATTTATCGGACCCGTTAGCATTGCGCTTGAAACTCGATTTAACGACTCGAATTAATTAAAGGAGAGGAAATAAAAAATAATAAGAAGAAGGTAGCCTCCTCGTCTTCTTATCCTAATTTTATTCAAGAAATATGGCGACTCTCGATTATTTCGATCGTTATCAAAAAATATTTCGTCTTGTTCGGTGAGAAATTCTTTCGAGTCGAATATATAAAGGAAAAAACATTCTTCGTTATCGATATCGAAATGCGAAACGATCTCAAATACGTTCAACGCGATACGATAGAAATTTTAATATGGATCGAACCGGTCAGTAGAATTGTAAAAAGTAAAGAAAAAAAAAAAAAAAAAAGAAAAAGAAAACAAAGAAAAGAAAGAAAGAAGGAAAAGAATAAGAAATAAGAAAAATAACATTAAGTTAAATTAAATCAAATCAAATTAAATCAAATTAAAAACACTAAGATGAAAATAAATCAGTTTGAAAGAAGATTATGAAAGTGGAATAAGTAATAATATGTAGTAGCAATAGCAGAGTAGTAGTAATAATAGTAGTAATAGTAGTAGTAGTAGTAGTAGTAGTAGTCGATCGAGAGACTACGCCTGACGAATCGAAATAGGTGCGTGGGAACGTAGCTTTTAAGTAGGAGAAACGTAATTGCTAAGAGTTTCGTTTGGTCGACATGGAGGAACGACAACGACGACGGCGACGACGTAGACGACGACGACGACGACGAGAACAACGACGAATAAGGAATCGAAAGAAAACGACTACTCTCATTCAAGGTTTCCAACTTGGATCCACTTGGATGAGAGTAGACTAGCTGCGTGCGAGAGCGTACCCGCTGACTGACTCGGCCGCTACTTTGTACGCGTCCTCACGTACGGCTCGTTCGATCTTTTCCGCGAAACCTAAGACACGTCGAGGCTGACATAGAGAGAGAGAGAGAGAGAGAGAGAGAGAGAGAGAGAAAGAGAAAGAGAGAGAGAGAGAGAGAAAGAGAGAGAAGAAGAAGGAGACGAGGCCTATTCGGCGTACGTAAGTAACCTGCGCTCGTCCATGCACGCACGACGATCACAGTCGTCGTCGTCGTCGTCGTCGTTGTTGTTGTTGTTGTCGTCGTCGTCGTCGTCGTCGTCGTCGTTGCTGTCGTCGTCTCGTTGTCGTTGTCGTTCGTAGTCGTTGTCGTTCGTTGTCGTCGTCGTCGTCGTCGTCGACGTCGAAGAAGAAGAAGAAGAAGAAGAGAGAACGATTGCTAGGTCGAGACACATAGGTATACGTAGGTGTATATATAATAGATACGTAGGTGCTAGTGAATGTAGATGTAGTTAGATAGAGTAAGAAAGAAAAAAGAGAGAGAGAGAGAGAGAGAGAGAGAGAGAGAGAGAGGGAAAAGTATAGTAAGCATACGCGCTACGTGCTTCGCGTATCTCCTGCTTCCGTCGAGCATTTTAGACTGCAAATCGACCTTTCCACGGTGCTCCGTTAGCTGTTGCTCGCACCGGATACACTGAATGCAATGGAAAGCTAGACTCCTCGCAAAAAATCAAAAGCTAGATATATATCTCACCCTGACCCTGTCGTCACACCGTAGTCCTCGGTAATTGACACTGTTACGCGATATCGAGGGACTCCGAACAGCTGACTACGGTTTTCTACCGATGGAAGTTCTCATAGATGCATATAATACTTCTTCCTTTAATACTCCTTAGATATAGAGAGAAGATTGAAAATTATCCGTAAAGGAAAAAATTGATTAAAGTGAGTGAAATATATTTATATACCTGTATAGAGAAATTTCACGGTTCTAACTGACACTATGTAAAAGAAAAAGAAATGAAGAGGTTACTTTCCCCTGATCTAAGAGCATCAATTTTCAATTTCTATCTCTTTCCCTCGTACTCGAATGTTACGACTTCTATGGTGAAAGGGAAAATTCGCGAGCTAGCAACGGCCGCAAGTCGTGAAAGCAATTTCCAAGCAAGAACACCCACGCGAATTCCTAGATCCACGATGATTGTCGTCTTCGTGTCTCGTACGTAACTATACACACATATATACATCTATATATATATATATATATATGTGTGTGTGTTTGTAAAAATCACATATACTAAACTTTATCGAATTTCGTTTGACAATTTCATTGGCTACTTCTTATTTCATTGATATTATTTTTATTAGTCGTTCGGCGATAGTTTTGTTAAATTCTTAACGCGATAGTCGAAGGGAAGGATATATAAAATGATTCTAATTTTAGCGGGACTGTCAGAGAACAAACTAAACGTCTAATCCCAACACAACGCTAGGATAATCTCTCGTAATTCGATGATTCATCTCGTTCTACGGATGACGTTTTATTCGAAAAGATCTTTCTCTCTCTTTTTCCCTTACTATCTCTCTCTCTCTCTCTCTCTCTCTCTCTCTTTCGGTCTCTCTTTTTTCCTCCCTTTCTTTCTTTCTTTCTGTCTTTCTTTCTCTCGGCAAAAACCGGCCGAGTATAAAATACATCTGGCAACAATATCGGAAGCTTTTTTTAAAGCGCTACCTCAGCCCATTTAAATCGTACAATGTAACCATCAGAATGGAAGTGGAGAGGAACAAGAAGAAGACGCGGGACCTCTTGACAAAGAGAATCGTCCGGACGAAGACGAGAAAGAGAGAGAGAAAGAGAGAGAAACAGACAGACAGTACAAAAGAACGTTCTTTTGACTAGAGAGAACTCGTCGTTCGACCGACCGACCGACCGACCGACCAACGACGAATTAGAATATATGTATATATATATATATATATATATATATATATATATATATGTATATGTATATATATATATGTACACGAAGTGTAAGGAAAAAAAAGCGAGCATGAAAGTCGCGGGCGTGGGAAAGCCGGAGCCCCGAGCGAGCCACCAATTAACACCAATTAGCGCTCATCTGCTCTAGGTACGAGAGAGAGATAGAAATAGAGAGAAGGAGAGAGAAGGAGAGAGATATAGAGAAAGAGAGTTTGCGTTCGAATACGAGTCGACAATGTCTTCTTTGTGCTCGAGAAGACAATGCTACTCGAATCATCATCATCATCATCATCATTATCATTTTCGAACGGACTTCGTTGTCATTATTATTGTCCATCGTCGTTTGTTCAAATTCATTCGATCGATCGTATTGCATATAAAAAAGGGTAACGTTTTCTCCAATTCCTATGAAGACAAGGTTTGCTTCGTAAAAGTAAGAGAATCGTCTGTAATTCTTGCCAAGTTGGCATCGAAGATACAAAAGAAATATTCCGTACACGAGCGTTACGTCGGATCAACGACGTCGAAAGTCTCACGATATATATCGTTACGTATTGGCACGATGATTGGTAAAACGAGAGAGAGAGAGAGAGAGAGAGAGAGAGAGAGAGAGAGAGAGAGAAAAGAGAGATAGAGAAAGAAGGAGAGAGCCCTCACCTGTCAAAAGTTACTCGAACTTGTAATAAAAAGAAATACGTATGTACGTAGATAGGTATCATTTTCGAAATACACTTCGAACAGTTTGTCGCTCGATTTAAATGTTTTCGATTCACGAGAGAAATTGTTCGAGGCATTATTCCATACTTTGGTAGTTTGGTCACGATCGCTAAGAAAGAAGAAGAAGAAGAGTATTCCGAAGAAGTAACGAGTTCCTTCGTGAAAAAAAAAAAAAAAAAAAAAGAAAAAAAGAAAACAAAAAGAGCTAAGAAGAAAAAAAATCAATAAAAAATAAAGGGAGACAAAAAAAGAAACGTAAAAGAACGACAACAACAAAAAAAAAAAAAAAAAAAAAGGAAAGAAAGAAAAAAAGAGAAGAAAAGAAAAAATAAAATAAAATAAAATAAAAAAGAGAAGGAAACAGAAAATAAATCTGTCCTGAAGATAGTAGTAACATTGTCGTATATCGATGAGAGACCTACGTTTTGCATATCAAAGGAGCTTCTCGAATTCTGTAGTTTATGGCGATTGGTTCGACGATAGCCAAACCAGTTCCCTCTTCTACTCGTCCTGCGTACATGACTTACGAATATATGCACATATAATTATTCCCTTGAGAAAGAGAGAGATAGAGAGAGAGAGAAAGACAGAGAGGGAGAAAGGGTGTGGAGAGAGAAAGGAAAAGAGAGAGAGAGAGAGAGAGAGAGAGAGAGAGAGAGAGAGAGAGAGAGAGAGTAGGTGCCTGAGATTATTACCTAGAAAGCACCTTCTCGTATTATATGTGAATCCTTCGAAAGGCGCGGAAATTCTTAAGCGTATTCACGATGCCCCGCGTGCCCAGGGATTATATCGGAATTTATGAAATTCTTTAGGATTTATCGCCGCGAAGTCGCCATTTAAAGAACACCAACCGAGACGGATCTAACGATCCTCTTTACATCCTTAAATATGGAAACGTGTGAAAAAGCACATACTTACATCTTGTTCTTAGAATATTTTCGCTACCGTATTTATAATATTGAAATTAAAAAATTTCTTCGTACGCAAATAAAACGATACTGATAATAACCTATATCGATTATAAATTACAATGAGCTCATATCGTGCTCTCTTTATTCTCATTGCCATATATTATCCTTAATACGTCATGTATAATATGTGTAAAATTATTTGAGAATGAGAAAAGGAAGATTTAAAAAAAAAAGAGAGAAAAAAAAAAAAAAAAAAAGAAAACAAAATTCATTCTCTAGGAACGATTACGGCCGTTTTTTCATTTGCGACGACGTATTGTCGATAGGTAATACGAAAAAAGAAGAAAACAGTAAAAAAGAGAAAAAAATGAAGGAAAAAAGGAAGGAAGGGAGGAACGAAAGAAAGAGAAGGAAAAAGAAATTACAAGAAAATTTGACCGTCCACTCGATTTTAACTTGACTCACCTCATTGTCTGCCTGCCTTCGCGTTCATTAACGACACGCGTGAGTGCGTGACGCGCACCGACGCAGGGTGCACGTAGGTTTTTCCTTCTTCTTTTATTTCACGGGACCGGTTCCATCAGGAACACTTCCAGCTTTCTACCATCGACCTTCTCTCTCATGCTCTCTCTCTCTCTTTCTTTTTCATTACCTCTGTCCCTTCCTCTCTCTCTCTCTCTCTCTCTCTCTCTCTCCTTCTCGATGTTCGAATCTCCTTGCGAGAGAGATCGGAACCCGTTCGCTCGGTAGAAGATAGGCCCGTCTTCCGTGGCGGAGAAGAGCGATTGGAATTTATTTATTGCATTAGCCGACCGTCACTCACGCTCGGCCCTTGATTGGTGCCTACCAATCAGGATTCGCCGCTGCTATGCCAGAGCAAGATGCAACGAGCGAGATATAAGAAGGACGAAGGGGTGGGTTGAGGTCTAACTATCGATATATACTTGTATGTAGTATATATAAATATATATATATATATATATATGTGTGCGTGTGTGTATATATTGTGCATGTGTGTTGTTACATATAAAACACATACGCATACATACGAACGAAAAAAGAAGGTAGAAAGGAGGAAAGTCGTTTGATCGGGGGAATGACGTAACGATATCTCGCTCTAACCGCTACCGTAATTACTCTGATTAACAGTCGTTCGACGATACTCACCCGGTGATCTCCCGCGGTGCGATGCAGAGAGAAAGAGAGAGAGAGAGAGAGAGAGAGAGAGAGAGAGAGAATGGACGATGCTTCTTCTCAATATATTTATCTCGACACGTCGTTTATCACCTTATCGAGATATTCTTTATATATCGATAAATCGAATAAAGCGCATAAAGGATTTTATACCCTTTGGTGTCTCCCATTTCAGTTACTCTTGAGAATCTCGATAAAGAAAAGGAGACAGGGCGATGACAGTTATGGTTGACTGCTAGACCAATTGGCTTGCTCCGGACTATATAACGTAATGTAATAATGATCCTCAAAGGTCAGGAAGCGACGTATAAATTTGCAAAAGCCCGAGCGTCAAAAGGTTCCACTTACATTAGGGAACCCGTTTCTCCTCGGGGAATTATATTCGAGCTGGGCAAGGGTTAACTGACGTCCTCATCAAACTATACCTTCTTTTCCGCTTTTAAAACGAGCCTCTCTAGACGAAAGTGACGTCAGGGATTATGATTTCGATACGTCGGAATATATATACACATACACATACACATATATATATATATATATATATATATACACATTTATATATGTGACGCGTGCACGCAGCACACCAGCTGTGAGGAAAGTCGCGAATCGAGTCTGTTTGGAAAGTGGGATCAGAGAGTACTTCCGAGCATCGACATCGTCAGTCGGTCAAAGTTCTTCAGAGGTTCTCGCATTGTATGTCTCGAAGAATCTTCTCGATTAGCATCTCTTATTCTCTCTCCCTTTCTCTCTTTCTTTTCATGGCTCATCCTCTTCCCTGACGAGCAAGAACGTTTGGGACTCTCATAGTCAGCATGGATTAGAAAGTACACGGAGCGCTCGTTTGGTCGTTGCAAAGCCAATTTCCAAAGGAATAAACGAGAGAAAGAATCCTTCGATTCCGTCTCCTTTATCCTGATTTCTATCCAATTTTTAAACGATAAACGTACCACCTGTTGCTAGTTCGACTCGTGGAAGGAAAAGATAGGTTCGTCTCTTAGGACCCAATTTACTTCGGGCGGTAGCAATTTAGGTGTCTGCCTTTGGGAATGAGTCGATTAGAAGAAATTAGAAGGTCTTTTATTTTTCTTTTTTTCTCCTCTTTCGGACGAAGACAGATGCGTCGTATTATTTGCTATATTTTATTTATTTTATTTTTATATATATGTATATATTATTACTATTATTATTATTATTATTATTATTTTATTATTGTGGAATATTACTTCGTCTTTTATCATCGAGCAAAGTTCAGAGATCATTAATACTTATCTTTGATAAATATCTTTCGACGTCTTTTCTTCTTTTCTCTCTTTTTTCTTTTTCTTTTTTTTTTTTTTTTCATGTATTTTAAAATTCCTACCTAGATTTACCATCACGTCAACTCGAAAGATTTATCGACGACAACGATTTCCTTTACAGAGGCAATTTACGCTGATTCTACAAGCGAGAGACGAGGCGAGCGCCGGCGTCATCGAGGAAGCGAGCTACAGCGGAATCGTCCTGCCTGGCCCAACGTGGCACACTCTCAATCATCAGGGTAGAAATGCTCATTTGGCTTATCGCGTGCGCGTCCAATGTGCGGATCATTACTACAACGCGACGTGTACCAAGTTCTGCCGGCCGAGAAACGACATATTCGGTCATTACACCTGCGACGAGAACGGCGATAAAGTCTGCATACAAGGCTGGAAAGGTTCCGATTGCGAGATAGGTGAGCGAAATATCATTGCAATTTCAATTCTTACCTGTACTTTCTTCTTCTTTTTATTTTTTTCCTTTCCTAATTAAAAGATAATTCTGTTTTTTCTCAATGCGAACTATTGATTATCATGAGAATTATCATGATGATTAAAGTTTATAAAACTGCGATATCATAATAACAAATACAATTGTACATTCGTTCGTATATATATATATATATATATCTAACTTTTTTGGAGAAGGGGAAAAGCAGTACAAAAGAAAGGGGAGGAAAAAAAACGAAATAATCGAAGACAAAAATTTTTCTAAGATTCAAAACTTTTCTAATAATCAACCGAGTCCACTCGGATATGTAAGTTCAGCTAATGAGACCTTGGAAAATCAGTAATCTTTTTTTTTTTAACACAAGCGTTCGTACAAGCTCGTTTGACAATTTCCACGGGTTCAAATCACAAATGACAGGAGAAACTTTTGCGACGTGACAATGCCACGTCACGCGTATGTCTTCAAAATGTGATTCCTGGTTTCTAATGACCGACTCTGATCCCATAAAAGAGAGAGAGAGAGAGAGAGAGAGAGAGAGAGAAAGAGAAAGAAAGAGAAATAACAGAAAGACGAACTCGGTCTAACTCTGGAAGGAACACCTCGCGAAAGAGAGAGAAAGAGACAGAGACAGAGAGAGAGAGAGAGAGAGAGAGGGAGAGAGAGAGAAAAAAAGAGAGCAAGAAAACGTGGGTTGAGATCAAGAGGCACGGCCCCTTGCGGATCGTAAAACATACGAATTATCTCGAAGCGTGCCTCAATGGGCGGACGTTAGACGCATGTCGTACGATCTTACAAAGGTAGCGACATCACGCCAGGTCTTGGCTCGCACAATGGAGCGCCAGGCTAATATATAACAGCTCTTTCTTCGCTGCTTAATCGTTACTTCCGTCTCACTGTGATTGCGACTCACCGGGTCGCAGTGTCACATCCCATCTCTCTTCTCTTCTCTTCTCTCTCTTTCTCTCTCTCTCGCGCGCGCGCTTTCTCTCTCTTTCTCTCTCTCTCTCTCTCTCTCTCTCACCCTTATTCCAATCCATATTCATATTCATTCCGCGACCTTGTGAGACCGAACCGCAGTACCGTTCCACGAGAAAATTATTACTTCTATGTATATGTATTTCTTTCTAGACGCTAAAATCAATGAGCGTTAAACGCGGATTCATTTCTGAAAATGATTTATTAAAATATCCTCTATTTTCGATCGATTAAGTTCGATATAATTTAAGGATCTTAATTCCATGTTCGTATTCTCTCGTTAGAAAAGAAAGAAGAGAAATAAAAAAAAAATTAAAGAAATCACTCTTAGAGATGATTACGCAGAGATATGCTACTATATCGAATCTTTCTCCTTCCATGTCAAGGAGAGAGATTCAATTTGAGGATTTATGAAGGAATTAAATAATTTTTTTCGGACGCGCGCTCTACTTCCGAGTTCGAAAGAGGGGGGACAAAAAAGAAAAGAAAATGAAGAAAAAGATCGATGAAACCCAATTAGGATCTATCGGATAGAAATCGTGTACTCGTGAGACGTCGAGTTGTTGTTCGGTGGTAATGTATAGTAGAAAGAGAGAGAGAGAGAGAGAGAGAGAGAGAGAGAGAGAGAGAGAGAGAGAGAGAGAGAGAGAGAGAGGGAGAACTGGCTCTGACATTTTTGTCGCACTGTGAAAGGTCAATAGGAGAATTTCACTCGTGCATCCTCTTCACACGAGCTCTATGCACGAACCCGGCCGTAACGTGCCACGGCGGCTTGTGAGAGAAGTCAAATCTTTTCCGTGATAACATCGTCGTTCGTTCGGCACGCTCTCGACTCTTAGAAACTACACGGAAACTTCTCGTGACGAGATACGCATTAATACATCTAAGAGTGTTCCTAAACGATCATTGAAATTTAACCAAAGAAAAATCTTGATCTTTTCATGATCTTAACTTTATATACCCACGGTATTTGAAATATCATTTAGTTCGTTTTAATACATATTAAATTTGATTGACTTAAAAAAGAAACATTTCTTGTTTTTTTTTTTTTTTTTTCCATATTTCTTATTATATTTATTATTTCGAATCGGATGAATCAAGAAAAATATTATGATACGTTGTTCTAACGAGCAACCAACGATATATTCAAGCGTTACCCATTTAAATGCCTTACTGCCAGTATAAATGCTTATTGCCACCTGTTGCTTTCCATATTCCACGGTTATCAAAGCAGAAAATCGTTGATTATTTGTAAAACTGTGTACGGCGTAATACAGTTTATATTATCAAAGCTTTTTCGTAATTGCTTTTTAATCGATAGAATATACGACTTGCCCCGAGAGAGTTTTTCTGAATTCTTACTTGTAACGATCGATCGGAAAAACTCTGACCAAACGAAGGAAGTAGTTGTAGCCCGAAGGGAAGGAAATGGAGAGCGTAAATCGCGAGTTAATTTAACCGACGCGGCGTCGACTTATGTGAATCAATCAACCACCAAGAGCTTCCTTCAAGCATCATCGACTAGATTTATAGTTTCCGAGCTACGAGAAAATGTACTGTTCCTTCTCTCTCTCTCTCTCTCTCTCTCTCTCTCTCTCTCTCTCTCTCTCTCTCTCTCTCTCTCTCTCTCTTTGACTTTTTCTTGGAGGAGGAAACGTCTAACGGCGTAAAAGCTCTCGAAGATGAAACGTGGCTTGATTGGCTCGAGATAGGATTGCTTAGTGGTACGCAAACGCGTTTCCGATCGAGTCCAATCGAGCATCGGCCGCTAGTGAAGTAAAAGAGGCCTTGCTTGATCGTAGAAAGAGAAGAGAGGGAGGCACGATGACGTGCCGTCATTTAGTACCTCGAGAGTATCCCGATGCAGTCGTATAAATATCCGTAAATGTCCGTCGTTCGTGAGGACGAGAGAGGCCAGGACTATTAATCATTAGAGATGCTGCGAAAGAGCAGGTATATTCCTATGTATCTACGTATGTTTCTTCTACATATATACAAGCTTGGCTATATTATACTCTCGCGAACGTATGCAAAAGGAGCATACATTTCTATGTCCATGTTTTTTATATATATATATATGTATATACATGTATGTATGTATATATATATATATATATATATATATATATATATATATATATATATATATATATATATATATGTGTACTTATATGATGCTTTTACGCGAGAAAGAGCGTGCGGGTATATTTGAAGCGCGTGACGTAACGGTAAAGTCCTCGTCGTCTTCGTCGTCCTCATCTCTTGTCTTCGATGTTCTCTCAGGAAAAGGGTCGAAAGTGTATATACGTACTCGCGTGTTGCCTCGCCATGAGTTTTCGTTTCACGTCCAAGGGAGATAATCCTTCTCTCTGTCGCTTCTCATCCGTCTTTCCGTCCCCTCAGCTAATTGAGTTGCCCGACTATAAAGCGATACTTCGTGCTGTCTTCGTCGACTTTCAAGAGGAACAAAATTACCGTTCCCGTAGATAGGAGATACCGTAATCGCATGAAATTAAGTTTGGAAAGTCGGTGGAAACGCGTAGAGATATGAAAGAATAACGTCCTTTTGTATACACCCGTGATGCATTTTAAATAAGATTTATCTACGTATTGTGTACTTTTAATATAAGAAAATTAAAACATTGATTTTAGCTGTCTGTAAAGAGGGTTGTCATCCGGTTCACGGTCATTGCAACGTAAGTGGCGAATGCAAGTGCAGACACGGTTGGCGAGGTGATCTTTGCGATCAGTGTACACCATATCCCGGATGCAAGCATGGCTATTGCAATGGCTCGAGTTGGCAGTGTATATGCGACACGAATTGGGGTGGCATACTCTGCGACCAAGATCTAAATTATTGCGGGACGCACGAGCCTTGTCAGAACAGTGGCACGTGCGAAAATACGGCGCCGGATCAGTATAGATGCACATGCCCCGAAGGATTCTCCGGGCCGACCTGCGAGAAGGTCGACAATCCTTGCGCCTCGAGTCCGTGCGCCAATGGAGCGACCTGCATCGAATTAGGTGAAAGCGCTCATTGTGAGTGCGCGCCTGGTTTTACGGGGCCTTTGTGTGCGACCGACATCGACGAGTGTGCCTCGCAACCTTGTCAAAACGGTGGTACCTGCGTCGACGGTAGAAATGGCTTTGTTTGTAACTGTCCACCTGCCTGGCAAGGTTCTCTTTGTCAATTCGACGTCGACGAATGTGCACTCAAGGAATCACCTTGCAAGAATTCGATCAGTTGCGTTAATCTTGCCGGTGATTATAGGTAAGTCCATTATATCCATCCGTCTCATTGCTAAAATCCATCTTCAAATTTAAATTATATAGAAATGTTTTCAAGATTAATCATTTAGTGAAAAACGATTTAAAGGCGAACTATGTAAAATTTCGAATAAAAAAATTATATCATTTATTACTTAAGTAGAGTTATTAAGTAATAAAACGAATGACAAATTTTAGATGTCGGTGTCGAAGCGGCTTTAATGGCAAGAACTGCACGAAGAACATCAATGATTGTGTCGGACAATGTCAGCACGGTGCATTGTGCATCGATCTCGTTAACGATTATCATTGTAGTTGCACGGCTGGTTATTCCGGCAAGGATTGTGACGTCGACATCGACGAATGTGCCTCGAAGCCATGTCAAAATGGCGGAGAGTGCAGGGACCTGGTAAATGCTTATGAGTGCGTCTGTCCCGTTGGTTTCACCGGTTACCAGTGCGAGATCGATCGCGATCATTGCAGTCCAAATCCCTGCAGAAATTCAGCGCCATGTTTCAACACTCAAACCGATTATTATTGTCACTGTCCCGAACAATGGCAGGGAAAAAATTGTAGCGAGTCAGCCTCACAGAATCCTCAGTTCGGCGAGAATACGGACGATCAATTAGGCTGCGGTAGCGAGGGAACGCCTTGCGGTGGCAGAGGAAGATGTAGCGGCGACAAATGCATCTGCGACCCCGGATATACCGGGGTACATTGTCACGAGAATATCAACGACTGCCGTGGCAATCCGTGTTTGAACGGTGGTACCTGCGTTGATCTGATAAATTCGTTTCAATGTATCTGCCGGGAAGGTTGGAGCGGAGATTTGTGCGATCAAGGTTAGCATATCAAATTAAGGAACATCCTCGATTTCGTATAATTTTAACGAACGATTTTAAAGAAATTAATTCGAGTTTCGGAATTAATATGAGAAAATGTACATTTGCAGACGTAGACGAATGCATGGCGTCACCTTGCCGTAACAATGGCACATGCGTCGACGGGGTCGCCGACTTTACGTGCATTTGCCGAAACGGTTGGAAGGGAAAAACTTGTGCCCTTCGAGGTGGCCATTGTGAGCCTGGTACTTGTCGTCACGGAGGAACTTGTCAGGATCGCGGGGATGGCTTCACGTGTCATTGTCCACCTAGCTGGGAGGGTGCAGCCTGTCACATAGCGTCTCCAGCGTGTACCAGTAATCCCTGCGAGAACGGAGCAACTTGCGTTAATACGGCCGACGGAAATTACAGATGCGTTTGCCGTGAGGGTTTCGAAGGGCCAAATTGTCTTCGTGACGTCGACGATTGTCAACCGTTGCCTTGTCTAAATGGTGGTAAATGCGTCGACGGAGTGAATTGGTTCAGATGCGAATGTGCACCAGGCTTTACCGGGCCAGATTGTCGTATAAACGTGAACGAGTGCGCCAGCGATCCCTGCACCGCCGGAGCGACCTGCGTCGATGGAATCGCCAGTTACTCTTGCGTTTGTCCACCGGGTATGTATAACACGTACGATTCTTACATTAATAAAAGTAACGTTATAAGAAAGAATATTGAATTACGCGCTTGATAAATAAGATCGACGTTTTAAAAGAAAGAAAGAAAGAAAGAAAGAAAGAAAGAAAGATAGAAAGGGAGGGAGGGAGGAGAGAGAGAGAGAGAGGGAGAGAGGAGAAAGAACATCGATCCTGTTCATAATTCAGACCAGTTTTCATTCGAGGGCTGCTCGTACTTTACGATACAAACTCGTCTGGTGGGTTCTTACATCTTCTTTTTGTCCGTTCCGCAGGCAGGACCGGTATTCGTTGCGAGATTCGCACGGCCGGCGGTCCAGGATGCGTGGCAGCGAGTTGGGAAGACGACTGCAACATTTGCGAGTGTCGAAGCGGAAAGAATCGATGTAGTAACGTCTGGTGCGGTCAGGGTAACTGCTTGAACGGTACGTCCTGTCTGGCGCACGAGGTATGCGTTCCAAGCCCAGGAGAAAGTTGTCTCTCGCCGCCCTGTCCAGCTTGGGGTGAATGTCGACCGGTGGAAACTGGAAGAAGAGTAGGACCACCGGCATTACCGGCACCACCCTCCTGTTGGCCTGGTCAAGCGACACCAGGGCCAACGTGTTCGAGACTGACTATACTTTTGAGAAGAGACACTTTAGCGTCCGGCACGTCAGTCGAGTTGCTCTGTCGTAGATTGAGAAAACTCCTGGCCGATCCGAGGCGACCGCAATTGATCGTTTTACTTTGCGATCTTAAGCCCGGTGACAACGACACGGTCGAAGTTACAATTTTCTCGGAAACGGCAGCCGACGCAGCCAGAGATTTGGGAGAAGCACTTAGCCGTCCTATGGGCAGACCGCTCGCTCTTGCCTCAGTTTTAGAGGTCAAAGTTGAAACCGCTCTTATCAGCGAGCCAAGTTCCAATTCCAACAACGTGGCAGGTGGATACGTAGCCGTTCTTGGCGGTGCTCTTGCAACCGTCCTTTTACTCGCTCTATTTGGAGGACTCTGGTATCTAAGGACAGCGAGACAACGATCGAGCTTGACTGCGACTACCAGCAGCGAGACGTCCTTGCATCGTCATCGTAGTGACCTTGACGAGAAATCGAATAATTTGCAAAACGAAGAGAACCTAAGAAGGTACGCAAATCCATTGAAGGATCAAGATCCTGAACCACGAGTGTCCGTGGTCAGACCATTGTCCGGTGCTTCGCTCGGTTCTCTCGGTACAACGGAAGAGAGTCTCGAAATGGTATCGGAAGAAGGAAGACATCGTTTACCACCCCTTTACAAACCGCCGAGCGCCGAAACGAGAAACAACACGGCGAGTTTTAGTTACGAGGAGGGACCTCACAAACCTTACACCAAACCGAGAATACAGGAACCAACGTACTCGCATCAGCAACCTGGAACGAGTCAGACCTCGGGTCCTCATCAAGTGTTAACGGTACACGTTTAAGTGTTAACCTCTATCTTTTCTGCCGCACCAAGGATTTCGAATTTCATTACGGTTTCACTCGATTCATATAACTGTGTTCAAAAAAAAAACTACCACCAGACATCTGTACCATCGTGTATTTACTGGCTGGTGATGCAAAGGAAAAAAGGAAAACAAAAAAAAAAAACGTATACGTTGCTAAGAAAATTTTACCGGTATGCTAAGATTTTTACGTTAAAAGACGCACGAGTTGAAAAAGTTTTACTTCATTGATATTCCGTTAAAAATTAATGAAGAAAAAAGAAAAAAAAAAAAAAGAAAAGAAAAAAAAAAGAAAAACGATCCAACGATCGAAAGACGAATTCAAAAACGTATCTTGTCTTTTCCCCGCAACCCACCTTACCCCGCCTCCCTCTTCTCTCCTCCCAGCCATTCAGCCACCCAAACCCATCCATTCACCCACCAAGTGAAGTTACGTAGGAGAAACGAAATCTATCGTAAATTGTTAAAATTTGTATTTAATCCTTTTCTACGTGTTCGAGAGTTCCCTTTTCTTATGACTTCATGATGCGACAATAAGCGCGATCGCGACGATTATAAGTAACTATAATGATAACATTGTCTCTTGTTATCGTTGTACATATGTATATAGCTCGTACTTAGTAATTTTCGCTGTGACTGCACCGCTTCCAAGTGTCGGCAATCACGACGACTTGATATCTTAAAACTTTGATACGCTGTTTGTTCTCGCATAATAAATAGAGATCGTACGCGTTCGTTGTTATCATATAAACAAATCCATTAGGTGAGGCACAAGGTCGAAATAAACGATGAGAAAAAGGAGAAAAAACAAAAAAAAAAAAAAGAAGAAGAAGAAGAAGAAGAATAAAATAAAATAAAACTGAACGTACATATGCATTTATGTGTACACTTACGCGTATTAACAGGGGTGAGATTAAAATATCCAAGGATGATGTTGTTCTTGAAAATTTTTTTTGTGCTATGAGGAAATACTTTTCTCCTCGTAAAAATGCGTTACTTACAACGTACAACGTAATCGTATATTTACACGTACTGCTTACGATTTTATTGTTAGATTAAAACTGATTACTTTATTAAGCGACGAACATACCGATACCGGAAACGCGTTTATTAATCCTTGGGGTTTGGATATTATTTACCAAACGTCTCTTAAAATTCACTCCAGTGAAATCTTTTCCTAAGACTTACAATATAACATGCATACATACATACGTGTAATATGCCGATAACGTGCGATAGATCGATTGCGAAATATATGTATTTAGAATGGTGTAACCTTCGGACGTTCCTTTCGGACGATATTATTGTGATACTATTACGGAACGACTTTCCCACGGTCGTTTTCTACTTTCCTCTCTCTCTCTCTCTCTCTCTCTCTCTCTCTCTGTTTCTGTATCTTTTCCTTTTCTTTTCCTTAATTTTCTTTTTTCTTTTGTTAAGCCTCTCGTTATAATCCTCGTTCGACTTTCAGCTCAAATTAAAGCTGAGCACGAAGGAAGCGAATCGAATTTCGCAGCACTATGATATCGTCATAAACGAAAAAAACGTATATATATATATATATATATATATATATATATATATATATTGTGTATGCGCCGTGTTGAGAAGAACAAACAAACCAGCAGAAAAAAAAGAAAAAAAAAACAAACGAACAAACAAGATAAAGCAATGAATTTGGCGATACCTTTAATAGTTAGTATGGTATGTAAAGTACGAACGTCTATCGGCATCTCGAAGCGCTCGAGAAAATATCGATGTAGGTTAAGATAATAAAAGGAAGGAAGTAAACGAAAAAAAAACAAAAAAAAAACAAAAAAAAGAAAGAAAGAAAATACAAGAACAATTAGTGTAAATACGCCGCTTTTACTTAACGATTGACTATTTCAGTACGACTAAAAGATGAAAAGTGAAAGAACCTCTGATTCTAATTATATTTTTCTCTCTTTCTTTCTCTCTCCTTTCTTTATCTTCATTTCTCTTCCTCCTCCCCTCTCTCTCTCTCTCTCTCTCTCTCTCTCTCTCTCTCTAAATAATTTTACTCGCGTAAACGAACGTGCGTTTTTAATTTTAATTTAATCGATAAGTCACAAATGTGATTTTTCTATATTCGATGTTATCTAATAGAGATAGTTGTCAAAATGAATAAACTGGTAGGTCTCTCGTACTTTCGATTCGATTCACTGCAGTGATCGAGATTAATCTCGTACTTCGATATGCGATTAATAAGAAAAAAGAGCGGCGTAGTCAGCCTTCGCGAAGAATTGTAAATAGAATAATTCCTTTCCCCCTTTCTTTTTTTTTTTTTTTTTTTTTATCCACAAGTACATGGATCGGAGCATTCTTTTGGTGAGCTCCTTAGCAGAACTCTCTTTATCTAGATGTGCAATTTTCTTTTGTGGTCTTTTTTTATGTTTCGTGTTCTTTTATTCTTTTTGTATATTTTTTCTTTTTTTTTTTTTTTTTTTTTATATATATATATATATATACATCTCGTTCCAGCGATTTGACGAGCGAAGCGTCGATTAGTTTGTAAACGCGTTGCATAAGCTCCGCGATGATAGGCATATGACACACGATAGTTTTTTAACACAAAAGAGACCAATTTTTTCCTTTGTTTTTCTTTTTTTCCTTTAATAAAATAAATCCTTTATTTTTTACGAAGAAAAATTATATCACCGTAGGAATATACATATAGATCCGCGACGATATATATTATATATATATTAAATATTATATATATATATATTATTTTATATTATATTATTTTATTTTCTATTTCTCTATTTCTATTTCTACTTTCATCTACACTAATTATTCCTAGATCACGGGCAATAGTTTGCATCGACTGGGTATTCTTTCTGATTTCTTTCTTCTTAATAAATTGAAATCGGTAGCCGAATTATATCGTTCGGAAAGGTCTCGAGGATCGATCGTATTCGATCTTACGTTGAACCGAGAGAAAGAAAAAAAGAATTGAGACGATCGTTCGAACTAATGCCTTTGGTCGACGATAGATAGTTAATAAGGGATACACCCACGCGTTGTGAATTGTGATCGATCACTCGTCTATGACGATGCCGAGTAAACGAAACGAGCGAATACATTGTGTAAATAAGCTCTCCTCCCTATCCCTCTTCCATCCTCTATTTCCCTTCTCTCGCATAAGTTTACGACGATGAAGAGTTTCAATAAAAAGTACAATCCTTCGTCAATGCTTTGGGATTTTTTTCTTGGTTTTTTTTTTTTTTTTCTTTTTTTCTTTTTCCTCTCGAACATCTTCCATCAAGCCTCTTTTGTTTTAACAATTAATAAATAAATTGTCATATAATTTTGTTTCTTTTGGAATCAATAATCTTTTTCAAGTTAACGTCAAATATAATAAGAATGGAAAAATATTTC
The DNA here is from genome assembly GCF_912470025.1 of Vespa velutina. Lineage (NCBI taxonomy): Eukaryota > Metazoa > Arthropoda > Insecta > Hymenoptera > Vespidae > Vespa > Vespa velutina. Next base: position 3,365,883 of record NC_062205.1, read on the forward strand.
TTTAACTTCGAAGCTAACGTTAATACAGTCGATAATATTACATCCCCTGTTTTACTGGTTGACAGTAATTCTGTTATTTACATTTATCATATATCGGAAATAATATCGATTTTCTTATCTCTTCACAAGGATATTCGCTGCACATTGGAAATTCATAATTTCGTTAGGAGATTGTTTATTTCAACATTATATTCGTGCCAAACTGAATAAAGTTTGAATAAATTCGATGAAATTACAACCCATGTAATTTCGATAATTTGGCTATTTCTAAATTAATTGTCAAGATGAACAGTACACAGGTACGTGCGTATACTATGTATATATATGTGTGTGTGTATGTGTAATAAAAAATATTGAATTATAAGAAAATATGAATATGCTATAGCAATATATGAAAAACTCAATGAAAAAACTTTACGATCCGGAATATGATTACGAAACGTGGGAGTACGAAGAAGAGGCTATTGAGATATTCGAAGAATATAAATATTCCGATGTTTCCAGCGATGATACCGATATTTTAGATGATTACGATGAACGAGATAAATTGAGAACTGAAGATGAAAAAATGAGGAAGAAGAAGAAGAAGCGCTTATCAAAATTACTCGGTGTAACTTAAATTTGGTAACTTTAATTAAATTGGTCGCGAGTAATACTATAGAATCGCTTATGTTTCTTAATTTAATATTTAACTAGTGATTATATTTAATTAGAAAATTGAGGATTTGTTTTAGATCGATCGAAAAAAGTACGTCGATGTTTCGGTGGAAACTTTGATTACTCCTGAAGAAGTGGACGATGCTTTGAAAAGTTTACCCAGCGAATCTTCGATTCATCTTTGCTTGAAAGAGATCGATATCAGTGATTCACAAATGATATTATCGAATCTGCATACTGTCTTTTCCATCCCACATGATCCTGGTACAGAACCGGCATTATGGACTGTCGATACTCAAGATACTTTTAAGGAAAATGGCATATATAAATTTGACGAGCACGTAAAGAGGAAAGGTTTAAAAGTGATACATACGATCAACGATATGTTGCATACGGAATGCATCAATTTACGATATTACGGCATCGATCCACGTATCGTCGAAATAATTTGTCATGTTCTAAAAAATAACGATTCCGTTCATACGATAGATCTTACGGTATTTTAACGATTTCGTTTGATAGTCGCTCATATTATTTAAATATTGTAATACGTGATAACTTCGTAGGACAATTGGTTGACTAAAAGTGCTTGTTATTATTTGGGTGAATTGATGCAAAAAAGTACCATGATAATCAGTTTAATTTTGTCTAAGTGTCGAATTGGTCCTGAGGGTATGAAAGAACTTTGCAATGGTATATCGATTACATCGTCCTTGATCACTCTCAATCTTAATTCTTGCAACATCGAGGACAAAGGATTAGAAGTATTGGCATTCGCTATAGAAAATAATGAAAGCATGGAGAAACTTTTTTTAGCGAATAACAATTTAAACAAAACTTGTACCGAACATCTTTGTTACCTCATCATGAATTCTAGATCGATTAAGTGGTTGGATTTATCTTGGAATTCGTTGTTCGATGAGCATACTTGGAAAGCTTTGACCAGTGTATTATCGAAAAATCGTACATTGATTGGTTTAAATTTATCGTGGAACGGGATCGGTACAGAATGCGTTAAATATTTAACAATTGTTTTGAGAATTTCGCATCTAAAAATATTGGATCTAAGTAGTGAGATAATTTATACGAGTCGTCGACGTTACTTTAAATTTAAATTTTATTATAATTGCTTCTTTTTTTTTTTTTTTTCTTTTCTTTTCTTTTTAATTCGAAGATAACATGTTCACGAAATTTGATGCTGCAAACATTTCGAAATCTCTATCAAGAAATAGCATATTACAAGAATTATATCTGGGAAACAATCCTCTAGAAGCGGAAGGTGCTTTTATTCTGATTTCATCGATTAATCCGAAAAATTCGCCAGAAAGTGGTCTACGCCTTTTAAATTTAGAAAATGTTTGGGCAGACAAAACTATTCTACCGGAATTAGAAATAATAGAAAATGAAAGGCCATGGTTACAAATCGTATTAGGTGGTATTTTAAGTAATTACATATTAATAGGGCCAAATGTTATGAAAATTTTATTAAGAAGAGCTAACTATGAAGCAATGGCACAAAAAAAAAAGAAACTTAGAAGAAACTTTGGACATTTTGTATTATCTTTAAGTGATAATCCAATAAGTCGAGGTATAAGTTACAAAATTATAATACATCTACGTGTACATATTTTTAAAACAATATTAAAATATATAAAATATTATGAAATTTATAATGAATGTTATTGTAGGACAATTTAGAAGATTAATAAGCGAATTTAAATTGAAATTATCTAAATCACTTATTAAAGAAATTATAATGGCTTTCCTTGGACCAAAAAAAACTGTTGATCAAGGACTTCTAAAAGCTGTCTATTTAGAAGAATTTCCAGATACAAAACCTCCTCCAGTCAAGCCATCAAAAGCGCGCAAAGAAAAGGAAGAAGACTTGGTCAAAATAGAAGAACCTGAAAAGCCAGAAGTAAAAGGAGAATATAAAGAAGAAGTTAAGGTCAGTTTAAAAGATTAAGAATCTGCATAATCATTATAAATTATTATATATATATATATATATGTTTGATATTTTATAACCACATATCTTACTTTATTTATGATCACATAAAGTATCCTGATCCAAAAGAAATGGCAGATGAAGTTGAAGAATACATAATTGATGACTTCTATGAAGGGTATTACTAAAAGTATCAATGATTACACACAGCTAATCCATTAAATATACAAAAATACTGATAATTTTTTAATAAAGCATATTAAAAGAGTCAGTGAATGAAATAACAAGAGATTTATTTTATGTGTGTGTGTAGATATTTTCTTTTCTTTTGCGAATTACTTTACTAGATTTTATTTTGAGCAATATTTGCATTTCTATAATAAATTAAACAGAGGATAAGGATAAATTTAATCAATATAAAATATTCTTGCTGCAATATCACTGATAATCCAATTAATACCCTCCACTAAATTTTCTCCCGTCACAGCAGAACATTTATATATCTGCCAGTGATGCGTTTTTATATTAGGTAATTCCAAGATTTCAGCAATGTCCGATGCTGATAGAGCTCCAGGTAAATCTTGTTTATTGGCAAATATCAAAAGACTTGCCCCTTCTAATCTTTCTTCTTGCAATAATTTGTACAATTCTACTTTACAATCTTCTAATCTTCTACGATCTGCACTGTCAATTACCCATATAAGTCCATCGGTAGATTCAAAATAATTCCTCCAATATGATCGTAATGACTTTTGTCCACCCACATCCCATACATTCAGTTTATAACCACGATGTTCTAAAGTTTTTATATTAAAACCAAGGGTTGGAGATATAGTATCAATAGGTTCTCCATTTATTCGTTTTAGAACTGTGGTTTTACCTGCATTATCCAATCCTCTAAAATATTATTTTCATTTTAAACATTTAAGTATTAATTTCTAATTAAAAAATATAATAAATTTGTAATGTCGTACTAACAACATTAGAATTCTCATTTCTTTTTCTTTCTGCTTCAATTTCTTCAACACCGTTAATAAACCCATCCTTGTGAAAGTCTTTACATACAAACGGAATAAAATTTTTCTGTGTCGATCATCCGTTCAACGCACCTCTTTGTACGAGCACACTATTACATAAGTATTATATTCATACAATTCTTTTTATTTATCGATTGGTTCATCAGCGACTCAAAATTTGATTCGATTATACGTCCTGGAAAAGTAATCAAGTTGAATGATTTTTAAAAGAAGAATAACTAATAATCAACATAACCTTTACGCATACCAATTTGACAATTATGATTTTCCGAAATATGTACCTTTTATAGTCACGAATAATTTAAAATCTAAATAGAAAATTTTCATTAGGTTTTTTTTTTTTATGACGTTTTCTATTCTCTGTATATTATCTTTTGTAACAATATTTAATAATTTTTTACTTTTAAATGAAGTTCTGACGATATTTATGAATTAAGATTGGTAACACTGATGCACTAGTACAAATTCATGATGATATTTATGAATTGACGTTGGCAACATTGATTCACCAAGTAATAAAGTGAAATTATTTTCATCTTCCTCGAGTACTTTGGAAGTTTTTATTTTTTGTCAAACGATAATTAATTTTTATCGAAAATATTATATATTTTACGCGATGGGTTGTGATGGTGGAACGATTCCTCGTAGAGACGAACTTGTGAGAATAAAAAAGAAGCCAGAACAAGTAAGTACATAGAAAATGTTTCGTGTATATATCAGATAACCAACAAAGTTTAATTTTGAAGAAACGATTGAGAATATGTTAATATCATTATATTGCAATAATTAAATTGAAGTTATGTGATGTAAAATCTTACATGTATATCGTTTCACACACACACACACACACATATATATATATATATACATATATTTTTTTTGTTCAATAAAATATATGGTTTGAAAATTTTGCAGAAAGACAAGGACGCCGAGTTAGCCTTCAGATGGAAACATTGTACTATACGACAGTTACCTCTACAATCACCCGTTGTAGCTTGTGGATTAGGACGTCTTTATAGCAAGGAATCAGTTTTGGAAGGACTTCTTGATCGAGATACACTTCCAGAATCAGCAGCACATATAAAAAATTTAAAGGATATAAAGAATCTCAATCTTACTCCTAATCCAGCATTTAATGGTAACAAAGCAGAAAAAGGAGATTGTTATGTGGATGGTGGAAAGAGTCCATATATCTGTCCAGTTATTGGATTGGAAATGAATGGAAAGTACAAGTTTTGTTTCTTGTGGACATGTGGCTGTGTCATGAGTGAACGTGCTCTCAAAGAAGTAAAAACCTCTGTAAGTAATGTGTAAATTCCTTTTTTTTTTTTTTTTTACTTTAGATGTATTTAGAAAGACTTTAGAATGTAATTTATTCTTATATTTATAATTATTGAAAGAATTCTTTTTCTCATAGATATGTCATAGATGTCAGGAATCTTTTACGGAAGCAGATATTGTTATATTAAATGCAGATGGCGATGACCTTAAACTAATGGAAGAACGTTTAAGTGCACGAAAAATTGCACAAAAATCATTGAAGAAGAAAAAGAAAAATAATGAAAGTACCTCGACAGAAGCTAATGAAAAGGATGAAGTACCAAAAAAGAAAATTAAAAAGGAGGAAAAACCCACTATAACTAAGAAAAATATAAATAGGAATGAAGCAGAAGATCCTGCATATAGAAAAGCTAAAGAGAGTTATAGTGTTGCAAAAGATCCTAAAGCATCTGAAGTTTTCAAAAGTATATTCACAAGTCATAAATCTGCTGTGGATCAAGATAGGGCACATTGGATTACATACAATCCATTTTATAATTAGATTAAATTTATTAAGATTACTTATTAAGATTTTCCTTTAAATATACTTTCTATCCTCTAATTCATGTACTTAAGTAATAGTTTTAGTTAATTTTGTTACCATTGTTGAGAATGGTAATTTGAAATGTGAAATAATGGGAAAACTATAATGTACAAAAAGTAATAAAGTATTTATTAAAATTTTCACGAAATTTTCTTTTTATATATCTGGCCACGAATTTATTTATGACTTGTCAGTTATTTCAGAGAAAAATAATTTTTGTTACTTGTAATTCTAAATTTCTTAAGTATATAATAATAATAAATGTTTACAAAATTATTTAATGTAACATGACGTTTTTTATCGGCACAGACGTGAGCTGTAATTTATGTTTCGCATTTTAGCCAGTAGAGTGCACTTAGGTATCATTCAGTGAAAAATGACAGCGAAAATACAAAAACAGTACGAAGCACGTGTTTTATCTTTTGTATTAAAGTTATAAGAAACGTAAGGATCAATGTTTTATATTTTTATACGTCAAGATCATAAATTTCGCCCTTTTTTTTTATTCTTTTCATATAGAATATTTCCTTATATAAATGATAACAAAAAGGCGTACGATACATAACCTATAATAACTGTTTATACAAGCGTTATTAGTTTCAATTTCTTATATTATTTGATATAATTTTTAAAATAATTTTTTTTATAGATCGAAAAAATATGGCTAATGAAATAATGACAGACGAGAAAGTAAAAGACGTAGAAAGTACAAAAACAGATTTTTTGGTCTTAGGTTCTAAAAGTCACAAGAAAAAACGTGAAGTTAAAAGAGTATTGCCAAATTGGTTAGCTGATCCAGAAATAATATCTGCTGATTTAAATAGTGGTCCAACATTGGATGAAGTGGAGTCCATATTAGACTCACAACTCATTGAAATTTTAAAGGCAAATGGAATTGATAAATTATTTCCGATTCAAGCTAGTATATTAGCTTGGTTGTCGAAATCCGAGGAGGATAGAAAATTAGGATGGTGGCCACGAGACATTTGTGCTTCTGCACCAACAGGCAGTGGTAAGAATTATTTGTTGAATATCGTATAAATAATTTTTCCTTTTTTTTCCGTAATAAAACTATATATTGTAATATAATAATTTTATGTTTTAGGTAAAACCTTGGCATATGTATTACCGATTGTACAACAATTGCAATTTAGGTTAGTACCAAAAATACGTTGCTTAATTGTAGTGCCAGTGCAAGAACTGGCTGTACAAGTTCACAAAGTTGTGGTCACTTATACATCTTATACAAATTTAAAAGCAGGTTTGATTACGGGTGCCTCATCTTTTGAACAGGAACAAAGTAATATAATAAGGAAAAGTAAGGAATTTTTTTTTAAAACAAATCTTTCAATGATAAATTTTAATATAAAATGAAGATTCTAAATTTCTCTCTTTCCTTTTCTTTTTTACAGCTCTTTCTGATGATTATATAAGTAGAGTAGATATATTGATTGCTACGCCAGGTCGTTTAATTGATCACATATTAAAAACTCCTGGCTTTTCCTTAGAATCTCTTCGTTATCTTGTTATAGATGAAGCAGATCGTGCAACTGAGTGGTTACAGTATATTCCTGAACCTCACTCAGGTGCACCGCCATTAACTTTGGAAAATTTATCTTCAAGGTATTATCGTATGATCTTATTAACGATATATCTTTCAATATATTTAACGATATACATATATATATATATATATACATGTATATTAGTCTATATAACATTTAAACATTATTGTATGTTTCAATTATAGTCCTCCATTTGCGCAAAAATTATTGTTCAGCGCAACTTTGTCGCAAGATCCACAGAAACTTCATGAATTTAGACTCTTTCAACCGATACTCTTTACATCGGTAATAGTTTCTGATAAAGATACTGATGTAAATTTGGATGAGGAAATAGGCAATTTTGTAGGACGTTACACGAGTCCTGAAGAATTAAAAGAACGTGCAGTCGAGTGTTCCCCAGAATTTAAACCGATTGCACTTTATCAAGTTTTAGTACGAAAGAATACTATTCCTAAAACTTTGGTATTTACTAATTCTATTGAATCGGCACACAGATTATCATTACTATTGCAATTACTTTTATCCAAGAGTAATGTCGTTGTTGGAGAACTTTCTAGCAGAATCGTAGCCAAGCAACGTGAGGAGATTCTCAATAAATTTGCTTTAAATGAAATTAACGTGTAAGTATGTGCAAACAAATATATGCATACTATATTAATATAGTATATAGTATATGTATACTATATATATATATGTAGTTATCGATGATTAATTTTAATTATAAAATATTATTAGGATAAATGTATATATTTCATGTTTTCTTTTTTTTTTAGTCTTGTTAGTACAGATGCATTAGCTAGAGGCATAGATATACCAAATATTCAATTAGTCGTATCGTATGATCTTCCAAAGCATATTAAAGGATATATACATAGAGCTGGAAGAACAGGACGTGCGGGAAAATCTGGTGTTGCAATGTCTATTCTTACACACAATCAAATAGGAATATTTAAACAGATGTTGAGTTCTGTTCACAAAACATTACCAAAAGTGAAACAAATGGAATTAACGGATATTGCGGATACGTTAGATTATCAGAATCATCTTACTAAATTAAAAGATCTTTTGGAGGAAGAAAAGGTTATTACTTTGAATCGAATAAAAGCAAAAAAACGAAAATACAATCAACAAAAGAAAAATAAATAATGTTTATATCTTGATTTCTCTGTTTGTATACTACCAAAAAGTAATCTCCTGCAATAAAATAGGTCGAATAACGCCGTAAATACAATTGATAGGGTAACATCGATAATAACATTTTATTGTCTGAAGTTAATAGTATCGTACATCATGCTTATACCCTACCGCAAATAACTCTATGAGCAGCTGAGATATCTTCAAATTGTTTACTAATTATTACTCCCACGGCTTTATTTCGTCGAAGGCAGATATATTCACAATTTTAATTTATAAAAGATAAAAATGATCATTTATCGAATAACGACACAGACGCAATTTTATTACTATTATTGCTGTGTGTAACTTCACTGCTCAAAGAACGACGATGTCACATCTTTGTGATAAAAAGGAAAAAGACAAAAAAATTAGAAACTAATTATTAACGAAATAAAATAAAATAAAATAAAAATAAACAGTACGAAATGTTTCACCAAATTATGAATGAAAATAAATCTTGTTCTTTTTTTTCGCAAATTAATGGATCTTCATTTTGTCAGATTTATGTTTCGTTTCGCACGGAGATAGACACAGCATACAATAATAATTTGCAATAGTGCAGGTTTATCATTTCAATTTAAAGCATGTCTTAAGCTGTCGGGGTTTGTATATTAAACTCGTTGTATTAATCGGTTAAAGAATGGGAAAAATTTATTCGTTGAAATTTCATTTCTTTTTTGTCGTCGTCGTCGTCGTCTCTCTCTCTCTCTCTCTCTCTCTCTCCCTCTCTTTTTATAAATATCTTTTAAAATAACACACATTTTCTTTTCCTACGTAATTCTTTCAAATTTGTTTTCTCTAATTTTATACACCATTTTCCATTTTTTTTTCTTTCCTCTTTCCTTTTCTTTTTTGATTTTTTCATTACGAAACGAAATCAATCGACAATAACAATAACAATCGAGACCCTCGTTCATCCATTTGGAGTTCTTGCAGACAAATCTATCCTTTCTTTCTTCTTTCTTTTTCTTTCTTTCTTATTATTTTTCGAACAGGCAAAGGTAACGAAAAAGCGACCAAGTTATCCCCGAAAGCTCAATAACTCCAGCAGCGAGAGGAATATCACGCTCGTATGCACAGGATTCACATTGAATTTATATTCTTTTAAGATACGTACATACATGCCCGAACGATATATACGTTTTTATAGCGAATCGAATCATCATACGTTTTCTCGCATCCGTCAATATGTTACACTTTTATTATAATATATGTATGTATAGATTGAATGTTCATTTCATTAATCGCGTTATACAAAATCTAATTCAAATTTGACAACGAACGATGCGAACGCTTTTCATTAATTAATAAAAAGTGTTATTTTATTCATCATTCGTTATTCTTCATTAACATTTCCTATCGACAGAGTCAACACTGAATTTTGTATTATTTACACGAATAGATTCGTTAATGTTTATACGTGTGTATGTACATACATATAATGTGGTCCTATATGATTCATATGTCTCGTTGCCATGTATATGTATTATCCTTCCTTAGTTTTAATTAATAATTCATACACCCGTCGTGCAAAGACCTTTTTGAAATGTATCGTCGATCACGGTATCACCATTGCTGTCCTTTTCTCATATGATATTGTTTAATTAATAATAGCGATGAAATAGTATATAATAGAAAGAAAATTAATTGTCTTATTAAATAATTAATAATTATAATGACTTTATATATCTACATATATATTAATTATGAAGTTGAACATAATCGTTTGAATTTGATTATTGTATAAAGATAAATTAAATGATTATTTTTATAATTATCAACCGTGACCGACGAATGAGTAAAAGAATATTTAAGAGATTTGCAGAGTACATACATATGAAACTCCCTGGAATTAGTACGATTTATATTTTTTTTTTATAAAAGATGACTGCTTTCTTTCAATTTGATAAATATTAACGTTGATCAATATAAATATTATCAATGGGTAGGAGATGCTATTCGATGAAATTGAACTTTCAAGACGGGATAGGCAGTGGCGAATTTACGCACAGCTAGTGCAATAGGCCGTTTTGGACTCCATAAAATAAGGGGGAAAACATAATATCCCATACGAAACAATATAAATTTATATTATATAATAAATTTAATTTAATGCCTCTGTTCGCCGTGTTATATAATTCTTATTTCGATTTTGTTTTTGATTATAATTGAACTTTTGATCAATAGTATTTCTTATTTCATCATTTGCATGAACAATCGAAACGAGAGAAAAAGAAAAAAAAATATATATATATATATATATATGTATTTTTTTGTCCATAATTAATATATTTTAATGGGAGATTTAAAAATTTGTAACGCCTTGAGTCACTTGAAGGCTAAACCCGTCATTTTAATACGGATAAAATTATAAATTGAAATCTCTATAACAATCTACGATAATCAATTAATTAATACTCGCATTATCTTGTTTTTTTTTTTCCTTTTTCTTTTTCTTTCGTCATTATAACATTATCGTAGGAAGATTCCAGTGAGTTTATTAAACAAATATTCTCATTCAGATGGGAATCTATCATACTTTATTTATTGTCGTATCCTCTCCTTCTTCGCACAGAGACTACAGAATATCAGAATTCGATCAGTTTATCTATCAATAATAATTTACGTACCGACTTTGTGAAGTTCGGCCATACTTTTTTTTTCTCGATCGTTAACCACGTTCATTTTCACTTTCTTCTTTCTTCTTCTTCGTCTTCATCTTCTTCCTCTTCTTTTTTATTATTTTTTTTTCTCTCATCTTCACGTTACAATAGAGGCCCTTTTTAAGAAAATATTATGGAAGACGACATAATTTTACGTAGACGGTTACTGTATACTTTTGTTCATATACGAAATATTATTATAAAAATTATATATAATTATTAATAAGCATTGGACTACATTATTTCTATTGATTATACGATATTGTTCGTAAGAAAGCATTGAAATACGATGAATAATAATAACAATAATAATAGTAATTAACGATGATGACTTTAAGTTCTCGTAAGGAAAAAAGAGAAGAAAAAGAATCCACTTGTTATTTATAATTTATCTGCGATATAGTGAAAAATGGAAAAAAGAAAAGAAATCCAATGATAATATTGCAAATGGCCAAATTATTTCTCTTTCGATTTTCATCGGTATCTCGTCTGATCTTTATCACGAATCCGATTTTACATTAATAGCGACATATCTTGTCACTTATCATCTGAAAGTTATCTACAATTTTAAATAATTCCGTTTATCTAAATAGGTCTACTAATATCTGGCACGCGAGAGCCAAGTTAGTCTACTCACATACATTCACAGTTTCGTATTTACAGAATTTTTTTATCGAAAGAATCCTTTCGTTTTTGGTCGCACCATAATTACTTTGTGTTCGCTTCTTTTTTGTATTTTTTATTATTTTTTTTTTGTTTTTTTTTTTGTTTTTTTTTTTTTTCAATGGACCTAAAAATTTACGTCCTCATGTTTATTACATCGATTAGAAGGAAGACCTTGTTCTTTTTTTTCTGTTTATTTTAATTCAATTTTTTTTTCCTCATACGGTAACGATAGCTTCACCGTATTGTACTCTTCTCTCTCTATCTCTCTCTCTCTCTCTCTCTCTCTCTCCCTCTTCTTTTTCTTTTTTCTCTTTCCATTTTTATTAATTATTAGCTTATCAAAGAAATATGATTTATACATCTATAACGACGCCAACTATCGAACGCTAATTTGCGAAAGAGCCGATGCAATTTATGAAAACTATCGTTAAATAAATTCATAAGAAAATGTAGAAAATTTGTTTCGTAGGAAATATTTTCTCGATGATATTACTTAGATCATTTAGAAACTTTACCGATATATTTATGTACGTGGGTAAATACGTATGTGTACGTGTTAAAACTTAAACGATAAATAAAAGAATAATTGTAAAATTAAATTTTCGTACTCGTTCTGCTTATTTCGTATTTTACAGAGTATATCGACTCTATGTGATAATCGAAATCATCGCTTAACGAGAGATAAATAAAATAAAAGAAATAAATGTATTAAAAAAATCAAATAAATATTCAAGTTAAAATTTTTCAAGGGAAATCATGTGATAACAAATCGAGGACAGTACAGAATCCGTGCGAGGAAGATTAAATTCTTCTCATTCTAATAATAAATTAAACTTTCTTTCGTCTCTGATATTTCATCAGCTTGAACTTGAATTGCTCGTGTATTTACAGTCACGTATTTATTCGTATTCCGTCAGAATGAAAAAATTTCTATTTGATATCGTAGGATTGTCGCATACGCACGGTGCGTTTTCATTTTAATCTCATTACTGCCGCAATAATGCCAAAACAAATGAAAGAAAAGCTTTTGTCGTAACGCGATATTATATTTTCAAATAATAAAAAATATGAAAACGAAGAATTAAAGTGCAAAGGAAAAGAAGTAAAATATATGTAAAAATAAAATCGCATGATCTAGATTGAAATTGAAATATGTGAAATAGTAAATAAAACAAAACGAAAGAAAATTTCTCTTCATATTTTACGAATAATTACGACAATTTAGGAGTATCGGGAGAGATACGAAAAAAAAAAAAAGAATATATATATATATAAGAGAAAATCATTTTGATCTCGATCACAACACGGACAGCACACGTCGTCGTCGATGGGCTTCGTACAAATTGACGAGATTTTTCATTTTAAAAAAGACTCGTCAACCTCAACAAAAGAAGGAGAAGGAAAATAATGTCTCGAATAATCGGACCTTGCCTAGAACTCGCTGCGTTAACGTCTATCCATGGCGGAGAGACAGAGGGAAAGGTCAAAGGCCGATCAGTTTTGCCACCTTCGTGCAAAGTACTACCGGCCATTATTTGCGTTGTTCCAAGGTCATCTTCATTCCCTATCGAATCCGTATCATAACTGCCCATCGCATGAACTTTTCGTCTGTTGTTATTATTCCCACCATTCATCTTTTTCTTTTCCTTTATGATTGGTTTTTTTCGTAGTCTAGTCTCCGTATTTTTCATCAGAATGCTCGGCGTCGTCTTATCGACGAGTTGCAACTCTGTCGGGAAGAAGAAAATGAGAAAAGAAAAAAATAAATCAATCACTTTTAATGCCTTAGATAAAAATCATAATCTTAACTTTACGTAATTGAATAAATTAATAACGAATAAAATAAGTATAAGCAATATCAATAATAGAACAATTATACATATGGTACCATAAAATACATTGTACGAGATTTGTTCGTTTGCAGATTTTAACGATGAGCTTAGAAATTTTCTTTATTTTTTCTTCTCGATACGGCTCGATCAGTTTGTTAACTATTTCACTAAAAAAAAAAAAAAAAAAAAAAAAAAAGAAAAGAAAAAAAAAGAAGAAGAGAGTAGAACGTATTGTCTCTTGCAAAATTTTTTGTGAACGTTCCTTGGTAATCATATTGATAAGATAATGATATATCGATAGAATTGTCAAAGTATATCGATCGATCGAATCGACGTACCTTGGAGACGAACACATCCATCCGCATTTCCAAGGGCGTTCACCGTTGAACAGACGTATCCACCAAAGTCACCCTTTTTGAGAGATTTGACAGTGAGATTCATCTGCCACGAGTAATCGCTCAACTGCTCCTCCGACATCGTGTATTTGTCGTTCGTCGGCAGCTTTTCCCCTATACCGGTGATATTGCATCGCTTTTAATTTGGCCAAGAGCTTTCCGAATACGTCACGTCGTTCATTTCGCACGCGTAACGTCATACCGCAGGTAGATTTGTCGTTGAAAGTACTGTGTAATACGACGTGATAGAGGGGAAGGTAAGAGTATATGTTTATGTTCTTGTTTGGCTCTTTCTCTCCGTCTGTATTTATAACTACGTTCTATCTATATCTATATATATATATATGTGTGTGTGTGTGTGTGTGTGTGTGTGTGTATATATATATATGTATAATACGAGAGAGAGAGAGATAGCACTGGTAGAATATTCTGTTTATCCTTATGAATACGAACAATCGTCGTCCATTTCAATGAAATCGTCAATCGTCGGAATAATTACGTTATATATAATTCAAAGTTAAACAAAAGTTACAGAGTGCAACAATTGACATTGTCGTAGGTTAGATAAAAGAAAGATTAAAAGATTTTAGAAATGAATAAATTAATAATATAAAATATAATAACGACGAAACTAATGATGAAAATTTTATCAAGTTAAAACGTTTCTTTTCTTGTCCTTCTCTCTCTCTCTCTCTCTCTCTCTCTCTCGCACTATCTATCTTTATCTCTATCTCTCTTGCTATTTATATTCTCCTTTATCTGTCATCCTGTTGAAACACCCCAACGGCATTGACAATTACTAGGCATTTCTCTCACCTGAGTCCCTGTACCAGGTGTTCATAGCTTGCGGCGAAGCCTCGACGTAGCACTGTAGTACGACGTCGCTGTCAACTGGAGCGCCCACCAATTGATTGGGTATTCTGATCACTGGTTTGACTGTATCAGAAGAAAGAGTTTCATAAAAATAGAAGAGAAGAGAGAAGAGGAGAAGAGAGAGAAGAAAAGAAGATAAGAGCAAAGTAAAAAAAAAAAAAAAAAAAGAAAGAAAAAAAAAGAAAAATAAAAGAGAAAGAAGTGTAAAACAAATTTTATTTACAAAATATTGGAAATGGTGTAATAAAAATTATAGGACAATATTAAAACGTCACATAATTCATACGCCATCATTTTCTTTCTTCATGCTTCTTTAATTATTTCTATACTTTCACGATCATCGATGTTTACTCTACACGTAGGAAATTGTGTGCTTCTCTTTTATTTTCTTTTTTTATTGTTATTTATTTATTTATTTATTTTTGTTTTTTTTCAAATTCTTTCTTCACACGTGAGACGACGTATGCGGCTTTAATACTACGTCAAATTAAATCTAGAATCGCGTTCCAAAATTCGTAATTGGAATGTTGAGGATGTTATGAACAGCATTTGATAATAATTAAATTAACGATTACATTTGAAATATTTAATTATCAATCGCAAATGAACACTTAAACTTTTAATTACGCCAATGGTATACCATACAATACGATTAAATTAGTTACTTAATCAGTTTGATTAATGATTAACAAATGGAATTCTCATTATTGTGAAATTAATACTTGAGTATCGTATAATTTGTATATTGACGATTTAAACAAATTTTTTTTTTTAATATACCATATCGGTATTTCTTTAAGATAATTTTTCTTTTCTTTTTTTTTTTTTTTTTTTTTTTTTTTTTTTTTTTTTTATCAATTTCATCGAAAAATTCTATTACATTATATAATCATTATATTATTTATTACTAAATATTATATAGGATTATATTAGATTGAAAATATTATTGATTACTTATTATATAAAATAATAATGTAAACGTCATATCTATCTATTACGATATAAATTAACGTGAAATAATCTTCTAATTTTGTTTACGTTAAGAGAAGGATCTTTCATCCATGGTAATAATTTATTCACGGTTAAGGGATGCTGGTTTAATTAACAGGTGGGACAAGAGGTGATGGTAGCATGGACGGTTTGCACAGGCTGCGATACCTACAGTGAACAGAAACGGTGTAACGTTTGCTGACCCTTGGTGGCACACTACTGCTGGCTATACAGAGATACGTCCCCATCTCTTGTCGCAAAATTCCCGTAAGCTCCAGAGTTTCTCCCTCGTAAGTGTCGAGAACTGTAAAGAGAACGAGAAGACCAAAGTGAACCAGAGAAAAAGAGATACAAAGAAAACTTCATTACATTTTGCTCTATTCTCGTCATTTTATTTATAACAATTAATCTTTAAATCGTGATCTCTCTTTGTTGTTAATAATCGATATTTCGAGATCATATTATCATTCGATAAAAATAAATCGATCCCTTTCTATTTTATCTTTATTCTTTTAATTTTTTTTTCCCCGTCTTATTTTACGTAATATTTCTTTACTTTCGTTTCAATGAGAACACAATGAAATACGAAAGCTCGTTCCAAGGTAATCTTTTTTCTAAATTTCACTTCGCATTACTCTTTTAGAGTTAAAGAAGGGGAAGCTTGAAAGTCTCTAGAAGCATTCTAGAAATCTGAAATATCACAAGCGACACCAAGTACTATGCTCCTCTAAATTCGAGTGACTTTCAAGAGACAAGAAAGTGCGGAAGTGTCCGGGAAGCCGGAAGCGAGGCCGCACGCGGATGTTTCGCTATTGTTTTACGGTGGACGCCTTCCCGTAAATTCCTCCAGGCAGAAGTTACCTAAGGTTACTACGTTTGGAGTATTCGAAATGAAAAATAACTTTCTTCTTCTTGTCTTCCTGAATTTTCTCTTAAAAAATCTCACTTCTATGTTTCGTTACGTTGAAAATTCGTCGTATGATATCTTTGATAATACAATATCAGGAATAATAAATTGTTCTTAGGGTAAATTTTTAACGAAGTTTATGAAATAACAGAACACATGATAAACCTATTATTAATCATCAAGAATATTAATAAACAATATCAGAGCTAACTTTCGTTGTGAGATTGATCATCCGATGTAAAAATATGTACGAATTAATTAATTAAATATTTTCTTTCGTTAACAACTTGATCGATTTTCTTTTCAAGGATGTATTTTAAAAAATAAGCCAGAAAAATAATGAATAATTAAAAAGTGCATTCGAGGATAAATTGTACCTTGCTTTTTTCCATCTTCACGAAGTATGATCTTCCTTCCATCTTCTCGTTTCCAATTGACCGTTGGTTTTGGAAGACCCGTTGCAATACATCTAAGCCTCAAGTTACCACCCTCCTGTGTCACCAAACCGTTCGCTGATTCGTCGTCCATTATATCCGGTGGTATCACTACTTCCATGTAGCCCATCTAAAGTAAAAATGTCAATTGAAATCTCAAAATACGTATTAGTTCATAATCATTCACAAACTTATAAACATTACGAATATATATTGAATTTTCTTAATGAAAAAAGTTAAGATGAAATACAATTATTAATTAAATATTTATTTAAAAATTAAATCTTTTAAATACGCAATTTATTTTTTATAGCTTTAAATAGAATAATTTACTTTTCATATCTCGACATTTCTTATCCCTCTCTCTCTCTCTCTCTCTCCCTTTCTCTCTCTTCCTTATTATTTCACTTTGTCGAGTGAAAATTGAAATCGTAGCAATTTCAATGAAACGCGATGATAAGTCAAGCGTGAAGCTCGTTGCGTAAATCTGCAAAATTTTTCTATCCCGCCCTTACACCGCCCCCTCTCATCGAGTTCTCGTTTAATCGCGGTCAGCCGAGCGAATTTTTCGAATCCTCGATGATATCCTTTCTCTCTCTTTCTCTCTCTTTCTTTTTAGTTCTTCCTCCCTATCACCACCACCATCACCAACAGACTTTGTTTCTGTTTCTTTTATCATCTACATTATTTTTCATTTTTATTTTTTAATCTTTTTTCCTTTTCTTTCTGTTTGTTCGTTTCACCAGATTTCTTTTTTACTCGTTCTCATCTCTTTCTCCTTTCCGTCTCTCGTTTTTATAGTAAACTACAACGAGGTCTCTTACAAGCCCTTTATCTCGCTGTAGCGTGGTCGTATATTGCATCGGAAGGTTTCCTCCTTTAGCGGTCGCATTGAATTCCGTAGAACACGTGTGTACCGCCCTACGACCACTAAATCGTCCAACTTTCTCTCTCTCTCTCTCTCTCTCTCTCTCTCTCTCTCTCTCTATTTCTCCCCGTTCTTACACATATGTATACGTTTCCAGACTCGTAAAAGCTACTGCCAACTTTTACGCTCGCGGCCAAAAGAGTGTCATCGCAAATATTTGTTCATCTCTTTAAACGAACTTGCAGTACAAGCAACATTCTTATTTATTCTTTCCCTTTTTATTTCATTTTATTTATTTATTTTTTCTTTTCATAATTTCGTTATTTAATATCACGGTCAACAATTAGCGCGAATTTTTATATTTATCGTAAGAAACAAAATCAACCATGATGCCAGTGGATAATTTTGTTTATCATATAAAGAAATATTTCTACGATTACCCGTGTAAATAGAAATTAGATGATGGAAGAAGGGGTGGAGGGAGGAATTTAGCGACTTAGTTGTTAGTTATACCGGGGCATAACGGGCATCGACGCGAGAATAATTCGTTCCCCGGTAGAAGAAAGGAAGGAGCCAACGGGAAACCATTTAACACCCTTCCTACGTCTCACCAGCCCTTCCATATAATGCAGCTTCCGCGTAGTCGTACGTACGGTAATCGAGGGTTCTCGATTCCCCCTTGCTCTTGCTTCTAAAAGTCTCTTAAAAGCCGACTTGGACGATGGTGAGACGAAAGCCGACGCATACACTTAATAAAATTCCAATTCGATCCACTTATATTCTAGAAGAGAGAGAGAGAGAGAGAAAGTGGTTAGGGCTCTATATACGCTAGTCTACCTTATAGATCGAGGGATCCTTCGCGTTGTGGAAAGTCATATTAAAAAATGTCAAATCAGGCAAATTCGAGGACGAAGACAAGTGGTAGAATGTTTAACAATTCTTTCGAGAACTTCTTCATTTGCGATACTTTTTTCTTTATTATTCTATTTATAACAGCAAATATATTTTAGATAAAATGAATGTTAGATAATTAGGAATCAGTCGACATTCGGAAAGATCATTCTTTTCGTTTTTCTTTCTTTTTTATTTTTAGTCTTTTTTTTTTTTTTTTTTTTATCATCCATTATTATCCATGTTCCGTAAATAACTAAAAGTCTTTTAAAAATTATAGGACGATGTTTCTCATATAAAATTTTACATTATATATATATATATTTCTTTTATAATCTACATAATTATTGTACTCGCTTAAAGTTTTATCCTTAAGGTACACCCTTTTGGGCCACCTATTTCCTTTATTCTTCTTCGACCGTAAAAGTTTCGTATTTCCTTTTCTTTCACTCGGCATAACGTGCCTTCTGTAACGAACATTCGACGAACGGTTATAAGGAAAAATAATGGCGAAGTAAAGGAAGGCGGATATTAAAAAGTTACGATACAGGCTTCATCGTGAAATTTCAGAACAGTGACAATATCAGCGTGCGTTGTAACTTTTACTGATGGTCTATTCTTTCTTATCTTTTTCTTTTTTTTTTTTTTTTTGTTACTTTGAAAAGTGCATATGTTTTTAATATTTACGATAGCAATGAACAAGTAGAAAGGATCGTAAAAAATATTTTTCTAGAAATGATCATAGAAAAACATTAAACGAACACGTCCTTTGAAGATATTTTTGAATGCGTTTAAATGATTATATCAATCGAATAAACATTAATTAAT
Source organism: Vespa velutina (assembly GCF_912470025.1). Taxonomy (NCBI): domain Eukaryota; kingdom Metazoa; phylum Arthropoda; class Insecta; order Hymenoptera; family Vespidae; genus Vespa; species Vespa velutina. The sequence goes on from NC_062205.1 coordinate 3,385,477, forward strand.
TAAATTTATTCGAATATCGCATATGAATTTACCTGACTTCGCATTGGATCAGTATTGACTTGACACATGTAGCTACCGGAATCATTCTTCTGAACGTTCGATATGTGCAGCTTCCACGTGTTGTGTCCATTATGAGTGACAGATAGCCGTGGGTTGTGTGTAACCATACGTGTATGTATCGCTAAGATCGCCCTAGAATCCGACTTAATCCAGGCTACCTGCGAATGTTAAATCATGGAAAAAAAAAAAAAAAAAAGAAATGAAAGCATTTTTATGAATGAAACATAAATAATTAAATTTAATCGTAATTCATAGAAAATTATTACATGACATTAATTAAATCGAATTAATAGATTTACTTCGATTAACGAAATTTATGTAAGATGAATTCGTTTTACGAATTGGCATACATAGATACTTATGTATAATTAATAAATATATATGAAATTTCTTTACCCTGTAGGATTGTAAATGATTCACAACGCAAGTGAACGACACGTCACGACCCTGGATTACTGTGTGATTTTCCAAAGGGGCTAGGAACTCTGGTACAACTTCCGGGGTAATTTGACCTAAGATATTAATACGAAGTGGTTAGTCCAATCAGTTTCTTGTTTTCCTTGGAGTTTAATTAAAAGCTTTCGAATGTTGAAACGTACATTTTGTAGAATGAAATAATGATTAACGTTGTTTGTTTCATTTACGTATGTATATAAGGTATTGTAAAATGGGATACGTCGTGGAAAAAGTTCAGATTGAAATAATTCCTGATTTAATCGAAAGAAATAAATATAAAAAATAAATATAAATCGTAAGAAATATTATACATATATATATATATATATATATATATATATATATATATATATATACATATACATGTATATGTATAGATAACAAATAGATAATAAAGATAAAATGCTTAAGAACCGAACAACGATCATCTACGATCTAGTTGCGACTTACTTTAGAACGTGTCGTTTTTCAATTCTGTTTATCGACGTCCAGTGTTCTCTGATCCTTTATATTTTGTTTGTTTCGTTTCGTTCACATATCTCTCACTCTGCTTCTCATTCACTTCTATGCTCACTTTTATCTGTTTTCTCATTCATTCTTAGATAACATTAATCTATAAGAATTCCGAGTAAATTCTAAGAACTCGAAGTCCTTGACTAATACGAGACAAAAACACGAGAGATACGAGATACATAACAAGAAATGTTTAACTTTCGATTGTTTCAATGTTATCTATTGATTTATAACTGCTTTTAACCTTTGTGAGAGTGGGGATACGGTAAACGTTCGAGACATAATCAAATACGCCAGTCTTCAATAAGCACTTCGAAGGTATACACGTACGGATCTCTCAGTGAAATCAACGTCGGCCAGATTCAAGAGGATCAAACGTAAGAAAAAGATTTTTGTCTCTTTAAAAAGTATAATTTACATTATAAAAATTGTAATAACAATGAGATAATAATTGCGTTGCGAAAATTTTCTCAAGTCACGATATCTCATTTTAGAATTTATACGGATAAACGAGCACACTCTCTTATATCGATTAGATATATTCAATCTCGAAGAAAGTAATATTCTCTATACCGTTTCTCATAGCTCTTATATGTACCTACACGATAGAAAGACTGAAAGAGAAATAGAGAAATAGAGAGATAGGTGATGAAAAAGGAAGCGCGCAGTGTTTCGACGCCCATATTCCGCCCTATCGAAATTCTCGTATGCGTTCATGCAAGAAAGGCGATAAATGGAAAAATTCTTCAGTCTCGCATTCGCACTGCCGTTCGAGGACGAACGAATGAAAGTCGAAGAGCGAAGGGAACACGAATGGAGCACGATTTTCATGGCATGGTTTTACGATCGAGATTCGTTCTCTAGCGAAAGGTTAAGGGTAGTTGAAAGGGTGGGTAGTTCGAAAGTAGAAAAGGAGGGAGAAGGCATGATCGCTTTTCTCTCTCGCTTAGGAATTCTAATTCTGCGTTAAATTCTTTATTCCGTCGCTCATCGGACATTTGAAAGGAGAAAAAAAAAAAGGAAAAAAGGGGGAAAAAAAAAAGAAATAAAAAGAAGAAGAAGTAGAAAAAAGAAAGGGCATAAGCATGAATTCGTTTGGAGTTAAAAGTAAGTACGAGAACGTATTCGTGAAAATGAAGTTGAGAAGAAGTTTCCAATATGATATTTTTTATTTCTAATATTCGTTAATTTCTCCTCGAAAGATAAAACGTACATACTTTGATAAGAGATTTGGCATGCAATTATTCTTTTCTCCTATGGATATTTCGTAACATCGCGTATATACTCGTAGAAAACAACGCAATGTTGAATGGAATAGTTAGGCTAGTTACATTAGCTAGTGTATTGGAAACTATGCTTGATTATAGAATAGACGTAGATTCTAACAGCGCGTACTACCTCAAACATCTCGAGGTTTAAGGAGACTCTCTACCTCGCAGATTAGCTATTATAACAACCGATGCTATTGAAACCGGTCAGGAAATTTAATCGAGAAGTTATAACGGTAAGTACGTGCGGAAGGGTACGTGGCATTGTTTTAGAATTATGAGAATTAATTCTTCTACCGAAAGAATTTCGAGAGATAAGATAAGATAAACGAAGTATTTGAAAGAAAAGGAAAAAAAAAGAAGAAAAAAAAAAAAAGAAAAGAGTACAATCTTAAATCTGCGATAAAATTATCCTATATAAAATTTACTTTTTATTTATATATTTTAAGAGTTAATTTTTTATTATACAGAATAGATAAAGAGGATATATATATATATATATATATATATATATAAATGTACATATGTTGGAATTGGTTGCGGACTAAAAATCGAAGAACCTTCGTTGAAAGAGTACGTTTATCTTCGCTTCCTTGACTTCATTGCCCGTTGAAGTTCAACGAGGGATGCTTCAAGAAACGTTTGAAACCTCATTCTATTGCTACTTTATCGTCGAGGTCAAAAACAAAAGAAATAGGGTTCGATAAAAGAAAAGGGGTTCGGGCTTTAAAAGGTTAACTTTCACAGAAAAGAGAAAAAGGACAAAGTACGTTCATAGCGATTGGAGGGTGAAATGTTACGGCGAATTACCAAAAGAGTTCGATTATAATCAATTATTCTCAAATAAGTTAATTAAAATTGTCTAACAATCAAATTGAATATTCGAATCAATTTTTCGAACGTGAGAATTCGTTTTGTTTTTTTTTTTCCTTCTTTTTTTTTTTTCTTTTATGTCTGCGTCGATTTAAAATCTCCGCAAATTTTTAAGGAATTCGATATTAAAAGCGGAGATTATTTAATTAGTTCGAGTAAAAAAAGAAAAGAAAGAAAAACTAACATATATAGGATATAGAATGACGAGGATTAAGAAGAAAAACGAATGAAAAGATATCCGATCGTATTTCTTTTTAATTATTTTTTATTTCCCTTCGTTCGATTATAAACAGACAAACGTTCATTTCGTCATTAAGATGAACTCGCCATCATTTATTTTATCAGTAATTAACTTTCGTTAAATGTTCTACCGAACAAACTGACTTCTCTGACGCGCGCTGGTAGAATCCATTACTTGCGGAAGGGTTAAATACCTGATAATACTAAAAGTACACATACAGAGAGAAAGAGAAAGAGAGAGAGAGAGGAATATATATATATATATATATATATATATATATATATATATATGTATTTATCAAAGATCCAAGTTTCCACGATCGACGTGGAACCGTAGAAGTAACTATCGCTCTCAGAAAAGCACCATAGAACTAGTGGATTTAGGAGTTGCTACCTAGATAGACACATACATCCGCAAGTAGATAGATATATACATGCAATTGCATATACATATATATTTATATCTAATATAGATAGGTATAAAATGTAATTTTATGTATATATTTATATATATATATATATACATAAATGTTTATGTATGTATATATATATAGAGAGAGAGAGACATAGAGACATTTATATAAGTGTATATCTTTATAGTGTGTCTAAGCTAGGAGGATTCTCCTTTGAAGGAGATAGAATAAGCGAGTAAATGAGCAAAAAGAGAAGGAGAAGGAGAAAGAGGTTAAGAAGCAAAAGGAGAGAGAGAGAGAGAGAGAGAGAGAGAGAGAGAGGGAGAGAGAGAGGGATTTCTCTTCAGTATACTTATCAGATCGGAGCACGCGCCTATTGATTTTGGCTTAAACGGAGAATCCGACGGTAGATAGAAGTTAGAGTTGAGATGCGGACTACCCTATTTCGATCTCTCTCTCTCTCTCTCTCTCTCTCTCTCTTCATCTCTCCTTCTCATCGACACTGTGAGTGATTTTACTACGTGTATCTGTCGATACGAAATCAGTATGTATTATAATAGATATGAAGCACACGTTCATTTCAAAAGGATTATGTTCATAATACGTTGAGAATATTCCTGCTAGTTTGCGATTAATTTTATAGTCATTATCATTATATGAAGGAGCTCAGTCGCAAGAATGCTTAGCTTTACATGGCTTAGTTCAATGTAACACAACATGTAGAAAGTGCTAACATAGATAACTCTCGTCGTCGTATGTTCTCTATATCCAGTTAAATATAATCCTTCATTTAAAATATTATAATAAATTATATGATTGATTATAATATATGGATATCGGGAAAGTATTTTTCTAAATAAGAAATAATCTATGATTTAAAGCCAATGAATCTTTTATCCTGTTTTTTTTTTTTTTTCTTTTTTTTTTTTTTATACTTTTCTTTCGTACCAGAAACAACTGAAATTCCGTATAGCATCGTTTTCTCGTCGAGGAAACTTCGAGATCTCCGAGTGTCTACGAGGAAAAAGAATCTCAATTTCGAATGAAGAAAAATAAAAGAAATTATGGCGGTTTATGCTATAAGTGACTATACCAAGCGGGGATTGTCTCGTTAGCATAATCCGTTCGTAAGAAGTTGCGATTCAAATGCTATTCTGTTTTCGTAACACACTCTCGGTGAGACATACAAGATGTGTATACGTATTTGCCTCTCTCTTTCTTTCTCTCTCTCTCTCTCTCTCTCTCTCTCTCTCTCTCTCTCTCTTTCTGTGTGTGTGTGTGTGGATTTACTTGTACGTGTGTATACGTCTTTCCTTTCCCTATCGAGTACCGTATTTCGATTGTTATTTTTCCGAGGCGTTCTCGATCTACAAGAAAAGCGATTCGAATTTTCCCGCGACGAATATTGACAAGAAAGAGAGAGAAAAAGGGAGAGAGAGAGAGAGAGAGAGAAAGGGAGATAAAGAACTGGGATTGGTTCACACGCAAGGAGACCTTATTTAAGGGTACGATGCTTGTATTAAAATCGTTTTCCGTGAGCAGCTTACATCCGTGAATCCATCTTGAATCTCCCTTCATTCCTTTTATTCTTTCTTCCTTTAGCAATCAGTCGTGCGTGTGGCATTTAAAAGAAGAAAAAATAATAATAAAAAAAAAAAAAAAATATCCTATAGGTCGCCATCATTGAGATTGTATCATTGATAAGATCGATAAAACATGGATTTTATTTTGAAATGTAGTTTTCCAGAGAATAATTTCGCTTGATTTTCGAACAATTGATTTTTTTTCTTTTCTTTTTTTTTTTCCATTTAATTAAATCAACTGTGTATATACTCATATCAATAAAACAATGTATTCTTTTTCCAAATTTGTAAAATGTATTTGTTGTTTTCAACGATATAAAAATCGATTTTATTTATTGAAACAGGATCACTTCTTTTTTTTATACACTTTTATTTATACGATCAGTATTTTTATTAATTAATAGGAAATATTTTGTAAAATGTTCGATATACATGAATATTTTGTATATATAATATAATATCAGTATAAATAATTAAGTATCAGTACAAATATTGACCATTTATTTAAAATACTGATTCAGTAAATAGCAGCTTTTTGTATAAACGAGTAGATTTTAATTTGAAAGTTGTTTTCTCTTTCGCACTCTCTTTCTTTCTTTTAATTACATTTATATCTATTGTTTCATGGATTCTTTATATTTTTCTTTATATATTATTTTTTCTATCTCTTTTTCTCTCTCTCTCTCTTTTTTTTCCATTATTTCCTCGTGTCATTCTCTAAGATTCGTCGAATTCCATGTAGAAAAGAACGACGGAACGAGCGATTCGAGTTTTAAAAACGTACCACGAAATTCCACGGCTTTCGTTCCTTATCTTTCTTCTTTCTTTCTTTCTTTCTTTCTTTTTTTTCTTCTTTCTTTCTTCTCCTTACTTCACTTTTTTGTTCATCCCTCAAGCACCCTTTTCATTGGCCGGTCCCTTCCTTCATTTCCCTTATTCGCGACGAACGGAATCTCTGAGAAACAAACTACGAACACTCTTACGAGTAGGATTCTACGAGGCATCGTTATTGCCTCTCCTTGAAGTGGAGGATTGTCGCGATTATTTCCAGCATTCGCTTCAACTGCAAAAGTATGCCTCGCGGAATTGCACGTCCCTTTTCACCCTCCTTCACCCTCGCCTTTTCTTCCACTCTACTGTCTTGCTCTCTTTTCTGTTACAGCTGTTTTCTCATAGCTACCAAGCATAAAAGAGAAGAAACAGAATAGACTATATTCGTGAGAAAATCAAGACAGAGAAGGAGGGAGAAAGAGAGTGATAAGAAACACAAGTACGAAGGAGTAATAATTGTTTGTTGCCGGTCGAGGAAAGTAAGTTCGCCGCGACTACGTGAAACGAATAATTAGAGTGGGATGAAAATTAAACGATTATCCTGTTTTACGTGTAATAAAATTCTCGTGAAGTCGGTGTAATCGGTTGAGTTAATGTAGATTGTAAATGAAACTTAGGTGATTTTCTTATTTAATATATTCTCAGTAGTATCTCTTTTCTTTTTTTAAGGGGGATACATTATCGAATGAAATTAATGTCGAGAAAGTATTTCGATTACTTTGGAATACGTTTGTGTAGTAAATGTTTGATAATAAACATCAAAATCTTTTTACTTTAACTTCGAAAGCAAAATCAAAAAGAATAGTGAAGAATATCGTATATATGGGAGAAGAGAAAAGGATATAAAAAGAAATAGGGTGAGAGAAAGAGAGAGATGGAGAAATAGAGATAGAGAGACAGAGACATGATACATATACATCTCTCTTGCTTTTATTGCACCGAGAAAAGAGACGCGAGCAGCATCGTTGCTTTGAAAATGGATGCACCAGTAAATGGCGAAGGAGAGGAGAGAAAGAGAGAGTTGAAGAGGAAATCAGAAGCACCGACGATAACGTCGCGAAGTGACGATCACTTGAGCGACGTCGATCGAAGGAACGCGAGCAACCCTGCGAAACGATCGACCATCTGTCGTGAAGATATTGAAAATGGAATTCGAAGAGACGAGCGATGCTTGACGACGACGTTCTTCTTGTCTACCATATTCTCTCTCTCACTCTCTTTTTCTTTTCCTATTTCTCTTGTTATCACGGGATGGTAAATTTTTCGGTGAAAATAAAAAACGAGCCGCTATGTATACGTATAGATATATCTACTTATATATATACACGCGAGTACGTATGTATACCTATAAATATATATATATATATATAGTAGTTCTCACAAAATCTTTGAGAATCGTATTCCTCGGTCATCGAGATATCCTCGAACCGCCATCATAGAAAAGGACTACTTCTCCTAGAGAATCGTAAATTTTATAGGAAAAGCGATGTGACTACTCGATGTGTGGAGCTACTCGATCGTCGATCGCCGATAGGAAAACCGCAGCTCCTAGTTGGGTTTCGACCTTTCGATGAATCTCTCTTTTTTGCACTCTTTCTCTCTCTCTCTCTCTCTCTTATTACCTACTATCCTGAAGGATTCCATCTACGAAGCTGAAAAATTTGTAAGCTATCAAGGATCTCTCTTTTCTCTTTCTCCCTAAGTCAGATGGAAATCTTTATGCAACCGATCGGCTGCGTACAAGTTCCTCTCATTTTCTTCGGAAAAAGAATGACAGAGAGAAAGGTAGAGACAGAGAAAAAAAGAGAGAGAGAGAAATGCATCGAAATGGTAATTCTTTTTCTTGGGATTTTCTTTCTTTTGAAAATAAAAAAATTTCTTTGCTAATAAATGTCAAGTAGTACCGCTTATAATTTTACAATCTGTTAAATAAATTATAAATTACATTATACAAACGAACTATTTTAAAACTTGATAAAAAAAAATTAGCCTACAATGTGTTAGAAATGAATATAATTGATTCTCGAAATCACGTAGGAACTTTTGGCTTGTTCATGTACGAGAAAAAAAATTTGGAAAATTGGTTCTATTATAACGATAGTATTTGTATATTTAAACGGATAGAGGATAATTTTCCCTTTAAAATGGTCTTTGTTTCATGTCTCTACGACTTTCCGTTGCGAAGATATCACCATCCAAATATTTTCATTCATATTTCGCGTACGTAGTACTACGTAGTAGTAATAGTAAAAAAATTGTACGCGACGTAAATTCTTGGAATTTATGTAGGTCACTAGGCCTATGCCCATATTTGGAAAATTATATGTAGGTCAGTGTGTCAAAGTAAATCTTTTTCCTTTAAGTGGGTATATCTTCGGAACTAAGGGTCGTAGAGACTTGAAACAAAAACTATTTTCAATGTAATTTTTTTGTTTATTTTATCATCCTATCGGTTAATAAATAATAAACAATTGTTTATAAACAATTGTTATAAACAATTTTTTGCTCGAATGAAAAAAATTTTTAATGAAGGCTAAATCAAAGATTTATTTATTTCATCTTCGATGATATGAAAGACAATTTAAAAATTTATATACAGGGTGCGTCACTATTTATTGTTAAATAAAATAACTTTTTAATCTTTGACTTTGGGATAAAATCTTTTATATCGATTTGATAACATGTTACGTCGCCTTGTTAAACAGTATATATAACATTTAAAATGTTATAAAATAACAAATAATAATTTTATAAACAATTTCATAAAAAAAATATTTTATACATAAATAATTACTGTCTTGTATACATCATCTTGTATACTTTATTACGTTATAAATTAAACGATTACAAATTGTTTAAATAATATTACTAGAAAAAAAAAGCTAACTTGCAAAAATATCGATTTGTAAGCTCGGATCCATCCAAATATATTTCTTTTTCTTAATTTAAGAGAAGAAACTCGTTTTTCTTGACGATTAAAAGAAGAATGAAGAGGATAGACTTATATGAATATTTTCTAAATAGGTCGTTCGATGTATCGATGTATACCTTGAACGAATTAAAAGTCGATTAGCTCGATATCCGCGTCGGATAGCTTTTTAACGCTTCCCTATCGGTCTAAAAAGCTCGCTCGCTCACTTTTAGTTGGTGCAGGAGCTTGGGAAAAAGGGTGGGACTTGAACTATCCACCAAGTTGGAGGCCGTGTGCCCGAGTAAATCACCGTGGATTTAAGTGGATTCTGCAAACTCCTCCTTCTCTTTTCCTCTTCCATCTTTACTAGTCCTTTCCTTCGGCCTCGTTCTCCCTCTCTCTCTCTCTCTCTCTCTTTGTCCCTCACTCTTTCCATTTCTATCTCTTTCTCTCTTTCGTTTTCTCTGCATCGACCACGACAATGTATCGTTCGTTGCATAGAAGTCCATTGCAAAAGAAACGATACCGCAACGCGTCTACTACTATGTTCACTAAATAGATTCACTCACATACCTACTCTTTTTATATAAGTCTATTACTTTTTCTATTTTATCTCTCTCTCTCTCTCTCTCTCTCTCTCTCTCTCTCTCTCTCATTCATTCACTTACTCACTCACTCTCTTTCTCTCTTTTTTCATCACTCTTCCAATATTTTTTTTTCTCTTTTTAGTCTCTGTGTACTCAGGATTACTCAACATTCGACGATGTTCTCAATCCAATCATTCTTCTTTCTCTCGACGGCTCTTTAAATCTTCTTCGGATCGTTTTCCTTCGTATTTAAGATTTTACCTAGTTCCTAATCGGGGATTAGGGAAATGTGTGATTCCGGATTTCCTAAGATTTATCGGAGGATTTTGGTTTGTTGATCGAAGTCGAAGGTGAATTGTAATTTTAAATTATATCGTTAGAGATCTTATTTATTTATTATAATCATTATAAAGTGATGAAGTATTAGGATTTAAAATAGAAAACTCGTGTAAATGAATATATTGTTATTTGTTTCACGCGATTATATTTCAAGTTCTTTATTTTTTTTTTTTCTTATTTCTATCTCTATCTTTTGGATAGTTGATTGTCTCGTCTTCTGGTCTATCTTTAGAAAACTGGGAAAATCGTTTACGAGAGAAACGACAGAAAGAAAGCTTCAGTGGTCGCATCTGCAGCGTTCTCATGAAAGTCATGTGCCGGAAGGTGGCGCAATGCGAACGTGAACTTTCAATTTGCGGCTTTCTTTCTCTCTCTCTCTCTCTCTCTCTATCTATCTATCTATCTCTCTCTCTCTCTCTCCCTCAAGTCCTCTCTTCTTTTTTTTCTTCCCAGCACTCCTACTATTTTTCTTTCACTTTCTTTATCTATTTTCTTTTATTTCTATTTTTTTTCCTTTTTTTTTCCTATACATCTATTCCGTCTAAAGACAAAGGCATTTCTTATTTTCAAAGTCAGCTGTGTAAAATTGATTTTTTTTTTTTTTAACTTTTCGAAGAGTTTTTCAATGACATTTAGATAAGATTTCTAAAGTATTGGAAAATTTACGAACGAATTTCGAATGTAGAATAAAAGGATAAAGGAAAAGAGAAACTCACATAAGCAAAGTTGTAGAACCGCGGCGAAGAGGGCTGCGAGTTTCCGTGCTGCCATGAGAATGCACCAGTTTGTTGATGAATCTTCGGGACAGCTGGTCGATTATCTGTAAGAAAGAGAAATTCTTTCTACTTTAGAAAAGATCTTGGTAAATGTATACAACAATGCTCACGCTTGTGTTATTACTATGGGATTTCATTTCGAATTTGTCAGACGGATATGGTCATTCGTCATGGAGAAAAATAAAACTTGTTATCTTGTTTATTATTATTATTATTATTATTATTATTATTATTATTATTACTATTTGTAAGATCGTTACAATTTATCTTAAGTATGTTATCGATCATAAAATCATCTTAGAGTCAGAGGATCTTTGAGAAAATCATTTAACCATACTTATCTCGCATACTCCCATTGTCACGTTGAAGGCAAATAGGGTACCTCATTGCATTCGCTACGAACACGAAACTTTAGTCATCCATTAGAATTAGTGTGTAAGAGAGGAGGGAGTAACGTTCTTCGTTACTTTCGTATGACGCTAGGAGAGTTTCCGATTCGTAATTTCGTGATTTTAGATGTTATGAGATCTATAAATGTGGCTAGAGGAAAAGAGGAAAAGGAAACGTTTGATGATACATGTATATCTATCTATGATAAATTGAAATTAGTTTTGTAACGTTTATTTCATGAAAGAAATTAATTATATCTCTTCTCGAAAGAACGCTACTATAATCGAACGTAATTACATCTCTCTCTCTCTCTCTCTTTTTCCCACTTTTGCATCCTGTAGCCTTGTTTATTTTTTTTTTTTTTTCACAACCGGCTGCATCCTTCCGTACAGTTCGTGAAGTTAAATGCTTGCGAAAGTTTAACTTAATCGAAAGTTTTTCATCGCGAATTCTTTTTAATTCGATCAATTCGACGCTACTACTCGCGAAATTAATCGAGCAATGAAACCAACCCCTAGACATTGAATTCTAGCCGACTACAATGGCGCTACCGATCGCTCGGTCCTGTTCAAACAGTTTTCAATGAGATTACGAGAGGCGACGAAGAGTTTAAAGCGCTTCTTCCATACAGCTTAAATTCATCTGACGGATTACGATGCCACGAATACGATGGCTTTGATCGTTCATCGTTAACAACGATTTTGCTTTTGCTTTCGACAAATTTTATCGTTTTTCTACTTATTAAAAATTTGCGAGAACGCGATCCTTCGAAAAGAAATCGTTCGTTCGGTTAACGGAGATAAAAAATTGCATGAAGTCGAATTAACCGAGAAAGTTTAGCCGTGATAAGCGATTCGCTTTGAATTATTAAGAACACCCAGTGGACTTAGTGGCTAGTGGAAAGTTTTTAAAAAAGAAGGGTTTTCGAATGCTGAGTTATTCGTATCTCGGAGCTTCTAAAGCTCTAAAAAGCTCTCGCACGAATAAGAATAAGAATATGAGAGGGAGAGGGAGAGAGGAATGAAGAAAGGTAAGAGGGAAGGAAACGGAGGGAATCCACGTCCGGAGTAATTAATGACACTCATAGTTATCCTATCACCGATTAAAGGAGTCCCTTGGTGTGCAGCCGGTAGCTCGTTATTTCGACGCCGTTGGAAATCGCACAGCATCGTCGTCGTCGTCGTCGTCGTCGTCGTCGTCGTCGTTGTCGTCATCGTCTTCGCCGTCTTTTTCCTCTTCCTCCACCACCAATACCACAACTATCTATCCCTTTCTTCCTCCTTCCTTTGCCTCTTCTACGTGGCTTTAACGAACGCTCGGGCATGAACAATGAAGCATAAAATGCAATTAAGTATTAACGACGCACGAGGACGAGAGCATTCGTCGCATTTCTCCCATTTTACTATAAATTATTATCCCACGCGATAGAGCTTCAAATTTTTAAAAGAATCATTGCGAAAGTAGGTACGTGAAAATCAGAAAGATCGAACTTCTTTTCCTAGAACGGTAGCTATCAGTGAAGTCGATTCGATTTTGCTTCTTTCGAAGATTGGAGATAGGAAAGGAAGAGAGAGGGACAGAAAGAGATGATGGAGAGCGAAGAGAAAAATGGAAACTGAAAAGCAACGATAGAAAAAGCTCGCAAAGATGAAATCGAAGGCACGCGGGAGACGAAGAGGAATAAGAATAAGGAATGGCGGCGAACGAGAACCGATAGATCGCGTGTGAGAAGATGGAGAGGAAAAGAGAAAGAGAGAGAGAGAGAGAGAGTCGAGGAGACGCGATTGATTTATGGTAAAAAGAGGCCGTGAAGCACGGTAAGTGGGCTATTTTTCAATGAGCCCGCCGGATGTATCCCTATGGGGAAAATGGAATTTTGAGCGGTTCGCGGTCGTAGTAGACGGAGAATGGAGGGTTTGGTAGTACGAAGCGACGAAGGGGATGAAGGTAGGTTTCGAATTGAGCTAGGAGTAGCGTATCAAAAGCCACGGATACCCGTCCGATACGTGTCTTGGTCACCCTTCGCTGATTTTAGAGATACTACTACCTACGTGAGTATATATATATATATATACGTACTATATATATATGTACGTATGTATACAACGTAAAGTCGCACACGTAAGATCACAACGTAGAGGCTAAGGTTTACGCTCGTGTCTTTTGGAGATCCTGGACTAGAGGAGTGGAAATATTTGAGAAGTGGGGGTAAATCTTGGCAAAAAGTAAGTTATGACCTTTCTACCTTAACCATCATCCTTCCTTCATTTCCTTTTCTTTATTTCTCTCTCTCTCTCTCTCTCTCTCTCTCTCTCTCTCTCTTTTTGTCTGCGCTTTTCTATGTCTGTATGAATGTATGCATGAGATACGAACTTTATGCTTTATGCATTGAACGCAGTGGCGATAAGGAGTGGTAGAGTAGCAACGAGACTACCGCACCGTAACTCGTCCTCTTTCGCATCTTCTTCTTTCTCTTCTTCCCTCTCCTCCCTCATCTTCTTCTTCTTCTTTTCCTCCCCTTTACCTCCTTCTCCTTCTCCATTTTCGTCTTCCTCTCGTCTTCGTTCTCGTCGAGCACGTGAAAGCGTTTTATCGCACGATCTATGAATCTTCTTGGAGTCTACCCTGACTCCCGACGATTTTTATACGTTCCCGGTTTTCGGTGAGATTCGGATCCCGTCTCTCGCTATCGCCGAGGTTTATGCCGTTGCTCTTTTTGTTCTATCGAAAAGGGAAGAATCGGCCTGTGTGTTCAAGTGGATCCTGGCTTTCGATCAAGTCAACTTTTCAACGTCGACGAATGAGAAAGATGATATTTGCTTGGAAAGTTTTCTATTTGATTATCGTATTACACATTACAAATATTTATTTTTAAATTAAATCATCTCTACGTGTAACAAATAATATTTAACAATGAAACGTATTGATTATATATATATATATATATATATATATATCTTAATTGTCTTATTTATAATAGTAATCATATTAAACGTCAAGTCAAAATTTTTAAGAGGGAATACACCAAATTTGTAATATCTACGAAAGATAATTCATAACATACATATATATATATATATATCCTGAGTGGCGTTTTAAATGATCTAGAAAATGTTTTAAATGATATTACGTGGGCAGAAATTTTGTCATTCGAGTGCTTCCGGCATTTCTTCCTTCCTTCCCAACATTGTAATTTCCGAAAGAACAATGAGGAAAACTCAGGGAGAGATAAAGAAAAAGAGAGAAAGAGAGATGCAAATCTTTGATATTAGAAATATCTCTTCTGATGATGGTAAAGAGAGTAAGAGAAAGAGAATAAGGGAGAGAGAAATTGGAAAGGGTAAAACAATCGGACAAGTGGTAGACGGTAATTACGTAAACCACGTCACCTTGCGGCGAGTAATAACTGTCTCCTTTTGAAATGTAGAGACAGTTAATTTAACACTTTAATCGCCGTCCACGACACCAATGGATGGATTGCTGTCAGACTACGAGTCCGGAAGGGCTCTCGCTTGAAAATGAATAAGAACTTGGGAAAGGGAAAGGGACAGAATACGGGAATGGGGGAATGATGGAAAGGGGATGAACGAAGAGAAGAAACAAAAGAAAAAAAAGAGAAAAAAAAAATAGAAATGAGGGAAGAAACGTAAACCATGGATAAATATTTTATTTCCTTCCAACATCTCTCTTTCTCTCTTTCTTTCTTTCTTTCTCTTTTTTTTTTTCTTTTTTTTTAATCTTTAAAAAAGTTTAAGATGGTCGCCTCGAGTGCAAATGAATTATTACTTACGTTATTATTGTTTAAGGATGTGTCTCGAGATGATGGTATCTTGCAATTGTGAAAGTTGAGCGATGGCTCGCACAAAGTAATCCGTTTACGTTGTTCTTTACGAGTCTTCTTCTTGTTTCATTTTTTCCTTTCTTTTTTTTTCCTCTTTTGTTCTTTTATCTTTTTCCTCTTTTCTTTTTTCTTTTCTTTTTTTGTTCATTTCGTACTACAAAATGACGCGATGCTGTTATCGTAATTTCAAATACTTACGTAAGTACGTATATATACACATATACACATTACACGTATGTACGTAGTTAGTGTCTATCCCGAAGCATCACATAGTGTTAGCACTTACTTCGAAATATGTGTCCGATTATTATCATTATTATCGTTACAAAAGCGAATTCAATGGCGGGTAATTATCCAAAGTCCGTGAAACGTTTCACGGACTGGAAACAATCGCAATTACGATTACGATTCTGAAATAGGTTAGTCTCACTTATCGTTGAGACCATGAGATGAGAAATTAAAGAAAATGGAAATCGATCTTGCAAATACGATATATCGTGCTATTTTAATAAGGTCTTCAATTAAATGCATCAAATAAATTTTTTTCTTTTCCTTTTTTTTTTTTTTTCGTTTGAACGTTAATATCGATTCGGCGGATAAACGTGATATCCTTGGAAATCTTTTTTCCTTGTGTGCGTGCGTGTATGTTCTTTAGAATGAAACTAATAAAAAGGAAAAGTAAAAAGTGTTTTCTAGCGTAGTGAGGTAAAAGGTCTCGGTATAAAAAAATGAAAGAAAAATAAAGATGGTAAAGAGAATAGACTCAAAGAAATAGAGAGAGAGAGAGAAAGAGACCAAGAAAAGTTTTTTGCTCGAGTCAAAAAAGTAGAGGGTACATTTCTTCTTTCGTTTGTTAATATTATTAGATGTCGTTGTCAAGAAGAAAGCTCTTTTAGAAAGGCAAACTAACCTATGCGTTATAGCTTTAAAACGCAAAGTCAACTTTGTTAAGCCGATCTTAGATAATCGTTCTCTCCAACATATGTACATATATAGTTAATACGAAATATCATAATATTAGTACTATTATAGGCTTAATTGTTCATGTAACAAGTTATATGTGACTTTAAGTTCATGGTTTCTAAAAAGAGATGAGAAAAAAATATTTTAAAGCGAAACGAACAAACGAACAAACAAAAAGAGAGAGAGAGAGAGAGAGAGAGAGAGAGGATAACGAAATAATATGAAAAATGATACTAAGAAAATATTATGTGTCTCAAATGGAATTAGACCAATTGATGTATCCCGTAAAGTCGATTAATTCGATGCTACTTACGATCGAAGTTTCAAGTACGCGATAAGAAGGAGACATCAATTCGAGAGCCGACTCGATAGAAACCTCCTCTACGCGCGAAAACTTCTTTTGAGCAAGCAAACTTTTCGAAATAGTCGGCGCTTGGAATTCATACGAATTTCCGAATCATACGTAGAGGTACCTATCTCGAGTCGGGAAATGGTTGGTAAAAAGTTTACGCACGATATATGCACTTTCTACGATCTCTTCTAACTCATTCGAAATTACGCTGGCAAACTTCTTCGAAGAATAAGAAAATTCCGACCTCTATTTGACTACCTATACCTATCTCCTCGTATACTCCTCAAAGTTTGAAGCACTATATATTTCATAGATGAAGTTAAGTTTCTCTCGTAGACATAGTAATTACTTTCTCGTAAACTTACTTTTCAAGTGAAGACGAATCGATATATTATTTTACGAGAGTTTATTTTACGATCAAATGACAGCATATAATAAACTATACAACAATATAATTATCTATTTATATCTAAATACATCGAAGAAGTTTTATATATGTATATATCGCAATAATATGTTTGTATAAATATATAATGATTTGACGTTATTATCGATAAATGTAGAAGAAAAAAAAAAAATCATACGGAAGTTTGAAAGGAGTTAATTATTAATCGATTTAGAATATCGTTTCATTTTCGTTTTATGTCATGTCAAATGTTGTGAAACATTTTCTATTACAAAAGTCATATTCCACGATATCGATCAAATATCAAAAGACAATTTAATTTTTGCGAGAATCGAATCGAATGAGATAGCAGTACAATGGAACGAAATAAAACGAAACAAAATTGAATACGATATAACGCGAACCAAAACGCGAGTTCTATAACAGTGGTCGCTCTTTAACCATATCTAGTGGTCCAGTTGGAATTTTCCGACGTATCCGACGAAATTTTCGCGCGTTGTTAGAGGCGCGAGCGCACGCGGAACGACGATTATCGTTTCGCCGTGGTAAACCGTTTGTCTGCGCGACATAATTCATGCCACGGCATATGCCGCAGCGACACGCTCGCAGATGTAATTGCGGTGTTTACGCCTGCGGATGAAAAGATAATGCTCCCGTGTTTCGGATAGAAGAGAGAGAGAGGGAGAGAGAGAGAGAGAGAGAGAGAGAGAGAGAGAGAGATAGTGCGTTCATGTTCGTATATATGTGTGTATATGGGGGAGGAGAGGGTTGTGTATCTTACGTGGCTTGAATTTTTCTAACATACATTCTGACGCATTGTTTATAATACCTAATACAATAAGAAATTAAGGTTTAACGATAACGTGATTATTTCCAACTTTTTTCCCCTTAATATAGTATTAGAAATGAATGATCAACGTTCATTGATCATAAATTATTGTCTTTTTAATCGGTACGATCTGATATCACGGTAAAGATTTTTTTTTAATATAAAAGAAAAAAAGAAATGAAAAAAGAAAGAGAAATGACTATCATCGAGTTATTCGTTATGAAGGAAGTATCAAAGAACGAGTTTATTCGAAGAAAGACGAAGTTCTATGAGAAAAACTTTTTTAAATTCGTTAAAGCTATCGAGTCTTTTGTGATATTTTCAAGACTTTCAAGAATTCCCGGCTTCGAATGATATTGAAAATGACTCGAGATTCAACGGTTACTAAATTGCACTTGAGAACTTGCATAAGAAAATAATTCAATGCACGTCGGTACTGGATTCTCGAAAGTATCACCGATATAACTTTAACAATTAGATTTTTTAAAAAAGAAAAAAAATAGGTAAAATATCGTTCGTAAAGATAGAGTTTATCGCGATGAGAAGTTTGAAATAAACGAAGTACGATTTCTATTCGTAATATTTTTCTTTTTTTTTTTTTTTTCTTTTATCTTAAAGATAAATCGTATAACATCAGTCGGGTCCGTAGGAAAATATAGATATACGTTATTCGATAAATTTTACGTACCGTTCGTTCCAATTTGTCGATCGAATTTCCACAATATTTCTTGTCGTCCTTCTCTCGAAGGGTTTCTCATTAAGCTCTAAGTAAAAGGAAAAGAACAAAAAAAAAAAAAAAAAAGAAAGAAGGAAACGAAACTCTGACACTGAAGAAGAGAAAGAAAGTGTATAGCCGGTGTGCATTTTGTTTCACCTGTCCGACACTACGGAAAGTAAATAAATTTGTCCCTTTCACAAATGGCTATTTACTGTTTTCTTTTTCTTTTCTTTTTTCTTTCTCCTTTTTTTTTTTTTTTTTTATTTTTTTTATTTTTTTATCACTCTCTCCTCAACAAAAATCGGTCTCTAACATCGATTCGATAAGAGACGAGCCAAGAACAACGACGTTATTTTATCCCTTTCAAATTATCCATTAAGAGAGTTTTAAATTATTTATATTCAATACAGCTTGGCAACCCTCGTAATCCGTTTCACGAAGGAGTTCTACGAATTTTAAATGATATAATCGTATGATCCTTTCTTCTTTAACAGCTTCCCTTAGTTATAACAATCTTCAAATAGATCTAGGGATAATCCTTTCTGACGTATACGATATGAAATATTTATTAAATCGATCAATTATTTTTATTGTCGAAATACGACCATAATTTTGATCGATATAATACGAAATATGTGATTCTTATACCATTATTAATCGATTGTACATAAATTATTAGAGTGTTCACGTATATCTTTTTTTCTTAAATACTTTTTTTCGATCATTACACAATTCTTTTTCAATATTGAATTATACAAGAATTCAATGTTACGATTATCGATATTGATGTATTGAGATATTGTGTACGTATGATCGAAAAAAAAAGAACGACGATATTCAAGAGAAAATATATTAACGAGGAATCGAATTTACAGATCATTGCTTATCTAAAATGAAGGAAAAGGAAAAAAGAAAAAATATGCAAAAAAAAAAAAAAAAAAAAAAAAGAAAGAAAAAAAACTAAATCTGTATCCGATATCGAAAGGTTAAGTTTTTAAAACGATTTATCGTTTGTTCGTTCATTCGTTTATTCGTTGTTGAGTAGTTGAAAGAACGGACGCAGTGCCATTCGATAAATTTTATGAAATCGAGAGAAACGAAAGAACATTCGCTTGACTGGTCCATACGACGATGGCAGGAGGCTGGAGAGGAATAGTCTCGAGGCCACCTTGTTCAGCCTCCCTCGACGATACCGACGTATACTCGCGTATGTTGTTACCTGCTTTTGACAGGACGGATCGGAGTTATTCGATCGGTCGAAACATGACCAAAGAAAGAGAGACAGGGTTAAGTGAATAAAAAGGATTATTTCATATTGTATCGTGTCTCCTCGTGTATTACCACATTTTAATCTGAATAAATTAGAACTTAAATGTAATACGTACAAACGTTACTGTCAAAATACCAGAAAAGTTATTTTATAGAATGACCGTTTATGAAGTCAATTAACTCTCAACTCTCTACCGTATACAATTATAATTATTTCTTTAGATATACTACCTATGCATTTTGTGAAATAACAACGATAACATTCCATGTAATATCTAGATATTTCATATGCCATCTAATTTATAAATAATGTTTGCTTTACAGTTCAAATCAAATTATTAATTTTATAGAATAACTGAACTCTCTCTCTCTCTCTCTCTCTCTCTCTCTCTCTCTCTCTCTCTCTCTCTCTCTCTCTCATTCTCTTTCTCTCTTGATATATATATATATATATATATATATATATAAAATATTCAACAAAAATTCAATTAGAATAGAGAAGATAAAAAAAAAAGGAATGAATATTTATGAGGAATATATGTTATATTTTTCAGATAGATATATTACATGTATACATACATATGTATGTATGTATACATAAAGTGATATTATATGATAACAGATAAGTCAAACTATACGTACTTAAACGTGATAAGAAGACGAGTAATATACTGAGACACAAAATGAGTTAGGGAACATAAAGTATCATGAAAAAACGTCGAGACTCGTATTACAAGAGGGAAAGAAAGAGAGAAAGAAGGAGAAAAGGGCGTGAGAGGATGGAGTAATAGAGAAAACGAGTATATATGAGTATGTGTAAATATATATATATATATATATATATATATATATATATATATATATATTATTGAAAAGCCGCACCCTCTAGCTTCGAGTTCGCTTAATAATTCTGGACTCTACCTCCGCTTCGATAATATCTATCGAGGGTAAAGTAAACACGTTCGCGAGGATACACGCTCGCCATAGAAATCTAATAAGTTACGTTCTTCCTTTATAGGGAACCCACCCCTTTCCTATCCAGCCACGGTCTCCATCTTTCAAGCTTGAAATTCGCGTTTCATTTAACCCCGTGCCTTTTACTCTTTCTCCTTCTCTTTTGGTTCTCTCCTCCTCCCTACCTTTCTTTCTGTTTCTCTCTCTTTCTCATTCTTTTTCTCCTCTCGTAGTCGGCCGATTCGGTTCTCTCCCGCTTGTCGATTCCGTTTGTTTCATTTCGTTTCATTCGTTTCGTTTCGTTTCGTTTCGTTTCGTTCGTTTCGTTTCGTTTCGTTTCTCCGCTATAACAGAGACTTGCTTTTGTAGCCTGGTGTGATTGTTACTTTCGATGGTTCGCTCGATCCTTTTCACTCTTTATATCCATCCGTCTCATTCTCTTTCTCTCTCCTTACCTCTCTATCTTTCTTCTTCAATCTAACTCTTTCCGTAACGGTACACACGTTACGGGTTTATATATCGTGTAAAGCTTTCGTTTGATACTTAGCAATTAAATTTACTCGTATATATATATATATATATATATATAAAACATGTAAAGGTAGAAGAGCGTTATTCTCAATCAATTTATTTTTTCACTTTGGCAAAGTTAATTTTCCCTATTTGTACTATGTTTAATTATGAACTATGTTAATGGATAATACACATATATATATATATATATATATATATATATATATATATTCTATATTCGAATGTAATTGAGATTTGCAATATTAATTATTTTATAGTCATTGATTCGATATTTATGCAGTATAAAGAAAGTCGACATCGTAAATCAAATCTCAAAGGTATTTTCTCTCTTGGGGCTGTACCACTATATATATATACTATAAAATGAAATTTATTTCGGTCAAATTTTTTGTTCTGTTCGATTACGCTTCTTTTCTCGTTGTTTATTTTATACAAATATTGTAAAAGCAAAGCACGTATGCACTTCCTCCATAATTTCTTGCTTTCTTATACTCTCTCTCTCTCTCTCTCTCTCTCTCTCTTCTTTCTTAAACTTTTTTCTCTCAAAGAGAACCCTCACGAAAATTCGTTCTCTTTGATAATAAGATTGTAAGTTAGCCAGAGACACGAATACGTGTCCATAGTTTTCCATCTCTCTCTCTCTTCACGAAGAATTTAATTAACGACCTCTTCTCTTTCGTATAGAAACCATTCTTTATAATCTTTTTTCTTTTTTTTTTTCTTTTTTCGTCATTTTTTTTTTTTTTGTTTTACTCTCTTCCTCCTTGCTTTCCCCCCTTCCACCATTTTTCAAGGGGGTATACTTTGCTAAGGAATCACGAAAGATCGTTCATAATGTGCCATTCTTTGTATCACATGAAGTAGAATTATTCCTTTTCCCGTATACTTCTATCTTTTTTCTGCTCGAATTAATTCTGATTCCATCGTGAAAGAAGAAAAGAAAAAAAAAACAAAAAGGAACGAAAGTTGTAATATTATTTATTTATCGATAATATCCATACGACAAGTACCTTATCTCTTTATTTTTTTTTTTTTACTTTTACTCATTGAATAGCGAATAAATTAATTGACCATTAAATCGTTAATAATCTTCTTTTTTTTTTATATATATATATATATATATATACATCTAATCACATCGATCTGACGTTAATTGGAATGCAGAAAAGAAAATAAAAAAGCAAAAAAGAAAAAGACACACATAAAAAAAAGTATATGGATAGCTCGATTCATTATATCGCAGATTTTATTTGTTAGAATGAAGAATTAACATTCGTGGGAACGTAAAATTTAAAGAGACGACACTTTTTCGTCCCTTCGTACTATTTTACGAGCTCGTCTTATCCTAGATCCCATCCCTTATAATTTTCTTAACCATTGTGATCTTTCTAGCTCCGAGAAGTCGTCCTTAATATCGGAGAGACCTTTCTAGCTTGAGAATGATCTCGTAGCCGCTTTACTTCAATTACTTTCATAATCTACTTCATCGTGCCGCGTTCATTAAGGTTTACATTTTACTACTGACGTCACGTTGTCTCGTTTTATTATCACGATCGAAAAACTTTGACTTCGATTCATCAATAAATAATTTAATTATCAACACTATCCTTTTTTATTTTTGCATTCTTTCAATCGTTACTCTATCTCCCTTTCTCTCTCTCTCTCTCTCTCTCTTTTTCTTACTCTCTCTTGTTTACTAATATTTTGTTACTAAACGAAACAAAGAAATAAAAGGAAAGAAATTATAATAGCTTCTTTGAAAGGAATATAATAAAGGGGAAAAGTAATCCTGGTAGTACTTCTTACGCGTTTTCTCTTTCTCTAGGAAAAAATAAAAAAATAAAGAAAAAAGAAAAAAAAAGAAAAAAAAAAGAAAAGGAAATCATATTTCCCCTTTTTATATATGCCGACGCAAACACGAACTCGCACTACTTTTATATACATAATTTTTTTCCCCCCTTGAAAGATATCTCTGGACTTCTCATAAGGGAAAAATATAAACAATTCCTTTTCTTTCTATATAATCCCCACTCTCGCTTATTCTCATCTCCACGTTCCTTGAAATATTTCTTTGTTTATGGGGTTGTTGAACATAGATATATTTTCATATGTCAGAAATTAAAAAAACAGGTTGAAAGAAGAGAGATGCTTTCAATTGAACTGAGTATCGCTTTTTTATTTGTTAGATAACTTTTAAACAATTTTTTATCTGCTTGCATACACATACACAAACACATATACAAACACACAGACAGACATAGGATAGTGAACGAGATGAGAAAAATAGTACGGGAGAGAATTTGTTGCCATGCGATCAATTTGGATTTTCTAAAATGGCTTCTCACCCCGTATATGACCCTTTTTATTGGAGAATGTAAGTCATGTGTAAAGAGAGAGAGAGAGAGAGAGAGAGAGAGAGAGAGAGAGAGAGAGAGAGAGAAGATGTCCGTCTGAGAAAATGAGAAAATAGAACAATGTGCCGATCGTTGAAGCTTTCTGTATGCATCTTGTTTTCACATATTTTCTATCAAAATAGCAACGTTTCTGCTTTGATCCTCTTATATAAGCATACTTTCAGTTACTTACTTACCTAACTTCTAACTTACAAATAGATACTTATCTTGCGTAACAAATTCCATAGAAAATTCGAGGATTTTGTTTCTAATGAATACAACGAAAACTTTCGAAGGATCAAGTAGGATCATTAAGGAGCACGTAGATTGTAAGAAATTACTGTTTATTCTATCTTCTTCTCCAAATTGACGTTCGAAATAGACGAATATCCTTTTTAACCGTAGACTATTTCAGCTGACAAGATCGAGAGGAACCTAGTAAAAATATCGAGCAAACAACGAGACGTGAACGCTTATGCGTTCAAGCTATTATACACATACACATACACACACAGACACATATGTAAGCGCATAAGCACACATATATATGTACACGCTTATCTACGCATATATACGTATGCACATAGAATGTTGAAATGGAGTCGATGCATGTTCTTGATAAAAATTTCCATTACACGCATTTTCAGGATCGGCAAGGAGAAGAAAAGCGAATAAAATAGACAGAGACAGAGATAGATAGAGAGAGATAGATAGATAGATGGAGAAAGGGGGAGAGAGAGAGAGAGAGAGAGAGAGAGAGAGAGAGAAAGAAAGAAGGAGAAAAGAAGAAAAGTACAGAAAGAGCACGTCACGCACGATGTCGAAGGAGTACGAGCGGAACAGCCGTCGGCGAATCTTGACGCTCGACTGCACACCGGAATTGATTTTCCTTCGCGATCCTTCCACGCGATCCCGAAGGCACGTGATCCAGAAATCTTCTGAATCTGATGTCGGTCTGACATCCCGTATTCCAAAAGCGTAACCGGTAACATTAACTAGCACCTTTCATCGTACGACCAAAAGAGAGTCTCGACTTGTATGTATATATGTAGTTTACATGTTAAAAAAAAAAAGAAAAAAGAAAAAAGAAAAAAAAACAGAAAAGAAAAAAAAGAAAATTTCCCAATGCGATGTTCACCTCTCTTTTTTGCTTCTTTTTTCTTTTTTCTTTTTTTCTTTTGTTTTTTGTTCTTTTTCTTTTTCCTTTTTCTTTTTCCCTTTCGCAATAACGATCGTTAACAATATTGTAAACGTGAATTTTAATTTAACAAGTAGAAATAAAGTGAAATTAAATCAATATTCGTAATAACGGATAATAATTAACGTCGATATTCAACTACGGTGGATTAACTGATAATGAGAGGAAATAATGACGGAAATATTAAGGTTGTCTATCGATTTATTGACGATCGTACTTACCTATTTACGATTGGACCAAATCGATGAGTATTTTTCGAAAAGATAAACGTAGATATACATAGATAATTAAAAGGGAGATAATTATAAATATATCAGATAGATCAAGCAATGATATAATATTTAGGTATTTTCAAATATTTCAAGGTACATTTTATAATATTTGTTAACTCTTAAAGTGACATAGACGATTATGATATCGATAATTTTCGAACGGCATCTAATCGATACATTTATCTTGTTAAGAAGACAATTAAAAAAGATCAATCTAGCTAGATACTTTTCTCCTTTGACGTTGTTAAAAGGGTATAGAAACGATCAAATGTAATCGGTGATCGTTCCCAAAGTTCAGAAGTCGAGAAAACAAATAGTAAGTTCCCTTTAGAAGCCGCGAATCGAACTAACGTAGCGATCGGTCTATCAATCAATTCCCTCCGATCGAGTCGACGAAACACCGAACGAAACACAGTACCTATCACGCGCGAAAGAACACCCTTAATCTTCTCGACGAGCTACCAGGGTGGTAGCGATGCTAGTGGCACACGCTACCGTAGACCCGTTTCTCTTGGCTACGCAATATGCAAATTCTCTTGGAACGTGGGGTTCAAAGCGATCGACGAAAAGTGCACGTTGCGGTGTGCTTGAATGGCTCAAAAAAGAGAGAGAGAACGAGAAGAGGGAAAGAGAGAGAGAGAGAGAGAGAGAGGCTAGCGCGAATACTAACGTCAGTAGAAGAGGTGATGGTGTAGGGAGGGTTAAGGGATGGGGGTGACTCAGCATCAGGATTTTGACGCTCGACTGCCTGCTGGAATTGATTCTCTTCTCTCTTTCTCTCTCTTTCTCTCTCAGTCACTCTTTCGTGGTATCTGCACGCCATACCGACACCGCTGACGCCACTGTCGAGGCTAGGCACGTGACGTAAAAATCTTCTGAACGTGACGTCGTTCTCCATCCTATATTCCAGTCAGGAATAGATAAGAAGAAGTCCTCGCTAGCTAGTAGGTAAGGTAATAATTATGCAGAGAATATCACCGTGCCGAGGACATCGTAGCTCGCATAGTAAGTGGCTTTAGCCTTTTCCAACCCCATCATGGCTTCTGCTCTATTCTACTCCTCTTACTATCCTCGTTTGTCCAGTTACATATCTTTCACGAAATTAAACTGACCTGTCTTTCAACATCTTTTACGAACGATAATCTCGAATGGAAGTGGTGCTATGTATGACAATTTATTCTTATTGGATCACTTTTCTTTTCCAAATTACGAATATTTCCTTTATATCGTCTTGATCGTTTTTAACTTCATTTTTTTTATTTCCATGCTTACTTAACCGGAAGCAACAGTCAGAGCAGTTTTAATTAAAACTCGAAGGAGGGAAATTGACGTGCCTCTTCTCTTTCCCTTCTTTTTTTCTTTCTTTTTTTTTTTTTTTTTTTTTTTTTTTTTTTTTTTTCTTTTTATTATTACTCTTTTCTCGATATTTTCAATAGACACGTACGTAGCATCGCGTTTTAGAATCCAACTGGATTACCTCTAAATAGACTGATAAAAATGAAAGATAAATTAGCAAACTTTTTTTCCCAGTTAAAAATTCACCGTAAAGATTTCTTGTAACGTAACCGCTCGCAATTTAATGCAAGCGTTAAAATCGCGGTCGCAATGACTAGAAATTGCGGTTATCAGGAGCATTTAACTGTGCCGCGTACTAAATTAGAGATAGTGAATCAGTGGAGCATACAGTGTTACGGAACGACTCGTCGTGCATCATGTCGAGGACACCAATGATGCGCGGTGAATACATTAATGTTCCTGGCATTACATAGATACAACGTTTTATTACGTCAACCAGCGCGGAACCGTAATTTCCTTCCTAGTTTTCTCTGCCCATGTTGGAGTACCGAACTGATTGTACCGCGCACGCGCATGCGCTCGCTGTGCTATTTTAATTTTTGTTTACTCTTAATTTATAATATAGATCACGTCGACTAATAAACTTAGCCATATATGTTTTTTTTTTCTTTTTTTAATGTTTGTCCTAAAGACAAATAATGCCTAGGTAATTGTTTACATTTTTAGTAATTATCTTTTTTTTTATAAAAAATAAATAATTATTGAGATTTATACATATATATGTATATATATATATATATATGCCCAAATATTTATGAAGTTAATCAAGTTTAAGAGATTCTCAATCTCTTTTATTTTCAATAAAAATTAATCAATCGCCTTTAGTAATTTGTTTGATACTAGTGAGTGTCGGAAGACACGTACATTTCGTGCTATATATTCAAAGGGTTGATCTTAAGAATTGTTCGATACAGGGATACTATTTGAACGCTACTCACGTTTCTGTTTTCTTCTTTGGTGGAAAGCAACGGTGACGTTAATGCGCGTTACAAATCACGTGAGATCCTAAATGTACCAAGAGTAAATGCGACATAAGGCGGCTTTCGGTGAGTAACGTTCATTCTATTGGATTCGAGTGTGCTGTCATCGTGCGTCATGTTATTTCAAACAGTGACATATCCGCTTGCTTTCTGACTACCTTGTGTACCTTTAAGGTGCTTTACTTATCGCCTTTACGATACTTCGAAGATACCACGTACAAAGTATTACAGAAATATTTATTTGAAAGGATTGAAGAATATGATCGAATATTATTTTATATATATATATATATATATATATATATATGTGTGTGTGTGTGTGTGTGTGTGAAAAAAGAAGAGAATGGAGATATGAGTTTAGATAAAATTAGCATCGTATACATTTTCATTTTAAATGAATACGAACCATACAATCGTAATAATATATGTAAATAAAATGAAAACGATCGTGGAAAAGATTTCAAAAATGTTTCCACAGAATCATCTATTTCCGTGAAACACAAAATAATTTAACTCCCGTGATAATAAATGGCGTCGATTTCATCTTTAACAATAATTTCGTTTCCATTTCAATTGACTTACCGTCAATGCGTTTATCTTCTTTCACCCTGTTCTCATTCCTTCCATAAGTGATTCTGTAAAACAGGCGGAGTTCGATAGAACGAACGTTTCTCATTAGGATTTCTCATTAGTGAATAAAAACTAATTTAAAGTACGAGTATAATATGGTTGTATACGAAGCGAATAAAAAGGATTAGAAAAGTTATCTAAAACTAAAAATCAATACAATGAAAATAATTCCTCCTCTATAGAAATCTATGAGTATATTTCGTATTGCGTTAAAGTCTTTATTATTAAATCGTAGCAAGAAATTAAAGGGGATTAAGCCGAGAAAATCTACGAAGCCCCGTAGGCGTACACAAACTTAGTGTCAGCCGGTGATGGGTGAACGCGAATTAGCACGATTAAGATGCTATCGCGTTTCACTGGACAGGAGTGTTACGAGGCCGGTGGTAGTGAATGGAAGGAGACTATGTGAAATACTTAAGCACCTAGAGACTGTACTGCTGGTGACGATAGAGAGGGTGTTAGTGGTGGTAATGGTGGTGGTGGTGGTGGTGGTGGTGTGGAGTGGGGAGTGAGGAGTGGTAGTAGTGCTGGCGGAGGGAAGAGCGGGGGAGAGAGAGAGAGAGAGAGAGAGAGAGAGAGAGAGAGAAGGGTTTTGGTATCCGACCTCAAAGTAACTGGCAAGTGGAACGACGGAGGTATATGTTGTCCCGTATGGGATATCTATGGGTCTATGTTGTAAGAGAGAGAGAGAGAGAGAGGAGGGGGGTGGGTTTCAAGGTGGATATCCGGGGTAGTCGTGTTGCCTGGGATTACGGAAATACAGGAAGGGGTCGGGTGGACCTGCCACGTAACGCCAGTGTGGCCCTGGCTCTGATGCTGAGTTACGTTCTATCCTATATCCCTTGGACCTATTACACACGCGGGACACCCTCATAAATACAACGCAAAATCGTTCTAGATCCTCTGTCGGCCACGGTGATATGCATCCGTCAAACTTGCAACCAACCGTCCGCCATTGTCCTTTTTTTCTTTCGCACATTGGAATAGCGAACTAATAGGAGTATTCACGATGTAATTTAGTAACTCAAATTCATTTTGATTTTCATGTGAACGAACTTGTTAGAGATAACTTTATCGATGATAATCAATAGCTATACTCGTTGTATCAATGGATTGGGATAGCTAATCGATGTGTTCATGTTTGTTCTCGAGATTAGAGTACACCCATTTTAATGATACGATTATACGAGTCGCATTGTTTCACGTGTAGGTAGATTATAACGCAGAGAATTGGATTAAAATAGTAATCGGACTATTTATTATTAATATAAAATAATGATTTCTTTTTCTCTTCTTTCCTTCCTTTTTTTTTTTTTTTTTTTCTTTTCTTCTTTCCATTATCGATCGATAAATTGTCATTTCCGAATATCAATCCGAGGAATGGCCATTGCAATCGTAGCGACGCAATACATTCTATTCTCCAGAATATTCGAATTCAGCAATTAACTATGTAACACGGCATCTTGGCTAGAACGCCGAAAATTTTAGTCGAGATGGACGCGTATGCGAATTATAATCGGATCGGCTATGCGACAAGGCAGATATAACATAGCGTTCGTTATTCGGCTCAACGTTTAATGCGCGCTTAACATCAGAGTTACTCGATCATTGCTTGCAACATAGAACGAAGATAATCCCCATTGGTATGATTATTATGAATAGAGGAACAAAGTCGTTGGTATTCATATTCCGTTACTAAATACCATAAATGCAAAGTAAAAGGATGAAAAGAATGAAATGAAAAATGTATTAAACTGAAATGACCTTTTCCCTTAATGCCATCGAAACTTTATGAGAGAAAGATGAATCAACGATAATCAAGTATTAATGGCGCAGCGGCAAAAAGGAAAAGTCATACGGTTTTAATTTAATTATCGTTTGAACAATGGAACGCATCGATATGTTAAATTAAAGTATGATATGAAAATGACGAGAGAAAGAGCGATTTATTTTCTTTCGATAATTCCTATTCGCTTATAATACGATCGATCTATACGGTCGAGTTAGAATTTATAAATGAACACTTTCTATCTGTTATTTTTTTGTCACCCTATATCTCTCTCTCCCTCTCTCTTTCGTATATATCTCGGAAGAGAATAAAGAAATAAAGTGAACGAACAAAAGATGAACGAACCGAAGCGGTTTCGATCGATAGAACGCATAATTAAATGTTCGCGCATTAGTTATATCATTAAACGTTCGAATATCTATTGGAAGAAACGATAAAAATGTTTCTCGTGTTCGATAACGAGCTTTAATAAATAATTCGATTAATGATCCTGCTGTCGACAACGCTTTTACGTATTAATTATACCTTCAACTAATCTAATGACTAATGAATAATATTCCTTTACAATTTAGTTAGTACATTTCATGTTAGTACATTTCATGTTTAATTTTCAACGTTTACCTAGTTATATGATTTCGTTCGATTTGTTTACACTTTTACTTTCTTTTACTAATTAATAACGTATTTCAAAGGATCATGTTGAAGAGTCGAGAGATGTTCAAAATTTAATGTCAACATTGAATTATTAATCACAAATAGAATAAGCAAATATTAAAAGCATCAAGTATAAGTAATGCCATCTGAGGATTGACGTTATTAATGAAATTGTATATCTAAATATATACATCTAAATGTATATGTATATATTATGGTTAAAATTATAAATATATAAATATATATATATATATATATATATATATATATATATAATTTTTGGATTTTTATAGTTTCTCCAAAATCAAATAATTTATAGCACGTTAATATAATTTAATTTTATTACAAGTGATCAGTAATTCAATTAATTTGCATTTCAAAGGAAAGGACGATTTGATGAGAACGTATGTATTCACGTAATAAATACACCATCAAAGTTAATCGCGAATATTTGAATAAAGTTAAATAACCACGAAAGAGTACAAAATTTCATTTAAAATTTAATGTAAAATTGGCTAACAATAGTGATAAAAGAGAATTTTATAATAAAAGTAATATTCGTAAAGTTTTCCTGTCAAAGTCAAGCGCTGTTTTTTAAAAATTGATTAATTAGTTATTATTAATTAATTAATTAGTTATGAGTAAACAAATTTATAAGCTATCAGAGAAGAAGTTATCTTATTGCCTTGGAATATTCTTGAATACGTGGGGTTTGGGTTTACCATAAAAGATGATACGGATTATTCTTCATATGAAATCTCTTAAAGGATAGATCCATCCAATATTGGTATTTATTTATATAAAGTCATCGTGAGATCTTCGATCTGTTTAATATCATATCCTTTATGTTTTTAAATGGATTAACAAAAATATATAATTTATTGATTTATTGATAAACGATCGAATCAAGTAATACCTTTCTCTATCTCTCTTTTCTCATTCTTTCTTACCGAAAGAGATGAAAATATTTAAAAGGTTTTTCCCGATAAGAAGGAAGAAACGAGGATAAAAGAAGAGAGTTAGAGAAAGAAAGGGAGGGAAAAAAAACACCGATAGCTATCAGGCGATGGAGTTAAATGAGAAAGAAGTTCGATCGATCGATATCCATACAATCTTAATCAACGTTTTACTTCTCGCAAGGTTCTCGAAAATTGATCAATCCAGACGGCTCGCGAAAAGCATTGCCCTAGCATACATATACCCTTCGAACTCGTTAAAGCATCCCACACCCGAGTTTCGGCCAGAGCTTTCTACTTGCTCGATTCACCATACGCTTCCACTTTTACAGTGGCACGTGCTTTAACAGATGTATACGGACACATATAAATAGGTATTCGCTATATATATATATATATATATATAAACACGTATATAATGTATATATAGAAGCATGCAAACGAACTCTCTTTCGCATACGTTGAAAGATATTTAGTGTTCAGACAGTGAAATGGTCAAGTAGTATAGCACTTGCAGATACGCATTGCGGAACCTAGTGTGAGCCTTTAAACCGTCTGCGAAGTTGGCTTTCGCCCTCTCGTATCAACCCCTTTTAGCTTTTCTCTTCTTTATCTACGTATCTCAGTCTTTTTCTTCCTTCCTTTATGTCTTTCGTTGTCTCTCTTTTCTCATTTCTTTCTCCTTGTCTCTCTCTCTCTCTCTCTCTTTCTTTACTCCCGTGCTCTTCACGCACATCCCTAAATGTGATTGTAGTCGGCATTAAAGAATTGCTTGAACCAATGAACAACGAGATCGTGTTCTTGAGAGAGAAAAAGAATAATTTTCTCTCTCTCTCTCTCTCTCTCTGTCTCTCTATTTTTTTTTTCAATTGATACTGAATTTACTGAATCGGGATCTTGGTATGTTGGAATTTTGATGAAACTTTTTTACTTTCTCCACTATCTTTTTTATTTCTATCACGATCGTGTTTTCATTCTTCCTACAAGCTTGCACTGTACGTTCACTTCTATTTTTATACATGCAAAACGATATCTATATATGTGATTTAATAAAAAAAAAAAAAAAAAAGAAAAAAAGAAAAAAAAAAAAAAAAGAAAAAAATTGCAATTTCTCTTTCGGATGATATTATTGAAAAAATAAAAAAGTAAAAAAGAAGAAAAAAATAAAAAGAAAGATGAATAAATAAATAAAAAATAATCTCGTAACTTTAAATCACGTTTGCGTATCGAATCGATATACGGATTATATAGAAACAATTTAATTAATATTCCCAAATAAAACATTTATTTCTAAATTTTTTGATTGAATTCGATTAAAATATTATAGCCATTGAATAATTCGATCAATCCATAAAAAAAAAAAAAAAGAAAAAACCTCTTGCTTCGTCGAAAAATCGGAAATATATTTCTTCGCAAAGAGAAATAGTGATACGAGGGAGGAAATAGAGATGTATATATATATATATATATATATATATATATATATATATATATATATATATATTGAAGGAAAGAGAAAGAGATAAAGAGGGAAAAACTTTAGAGAGTATAAACCCTTTCGTAGACACTCGTTGAAAACGTATTTCAGTCGAATTCAATCGAGAAAGCGTGACCGTTGAATTTTCGCACTATGTTGTTATATCTGTACTATGTGGTTTGCTACACGAACGAAAAGCTGGCTTTTTCCACTTTCGAACTCGGCGGCCATCCGGCACTTGTAAGTTATCCTCCTAGCAAACGTGTGTACGAGTTACGTATCATCCTGTTGCCCTATGAGTTCTACCAAATTTTACGGCGTTGTGAGAAATATAGTTAAAATAAATGAATAGCATGAAACGCGATACACTAAACAACTACGACCGAAGTCGTAAATGCGTATGCATGTGGATGTATGTATGTATATATGTATGTATGTATGTATGTATGTGTGTGTGTGTGTGTGTGTGTGTGTGCGTGTGCGCGATCTTTGTATGTGTGATTAAGCGTATAAGTATCACGTATACCATGCACAGAGAAATTCTAATGTACTCTCTACTGTGGTGTAAGCCACATATCGACTATACGCGATAATTAAAGCGCCTGTTCCATGCATTTGTATTTGCTTATATATATTATATATACAATATATGATAATTTGTTATTCACTTTCCGACGATACGATGAGTCGTATGATACAGAATCGATGATATCATTTTGATACAGAAGATTTAATCATTTGTATCGCTCGTTTAATTGGACATATTATATTGGACAAAACGATTGGAAAGAGAAAAGGTTAAGAGAAATAAAATAAATTCTTAAGGCGCAATATACATACTCTCTTGTTGTATCGCTATTCGCGAGTTTGGAACAAGGAAAATTCCACAAATCTGCAACTGGTTCGCGAAGTAGCGTAGTGAGTGGAGTAGCGCATTGTCGAAAGTAAACTCGTTACGGAGGAGAGGGAGTGGTTAAGTAGTCCGACGGATTCAGCGTTGAGTTAGAGGGTTGAGAGAGTGGGTGAGGGGAGAGTGAAAGATAGAGAGAGAGAGAGAGAGAGAAAGAGAAGCGTGCCTCTGAAGTTGGCTCGTGCTTCATACGTTCGTGTTTCGTTCATCGCGTTTCGTACGCTTTGTTGCCTCCTTGAGTGTTCAACCCTTCCCTCTGATTTCTCATCTAACAATAAAAAAGTTCGGCCCTTTGAAAAACATATCGATTTCTCGTTGAACAAAGCTTGATTAAGGAAGATACGATTATTATAAATATAAGATACGTCAACAATATTTTTTAGATTTCATTCTATATCTTCATCATATACCCTATTATTATTATTATTATTATTATTATTATTATTATTATTATTATTATTATTATTATTATTTGTACAAGTTCAATTCTTTTCTGTTCATTTCCTTTCTTTAGAAATTTTCTTTTCCAAATATAAGTACAAACACATTTTATCAATCTTCTTACATTAAAAGTATAATGAATTATTAAATTTAGAAATTTACAACGAGTCGTATTTAATTCATGAAAATGTATAGAAAACTCGTTATATTATTATAATACTTATTCTTCAAATATCATTTGAAAGTACTGGCCAAACGTTAAGAAGCAAATCCATTCTCACGAACCACGTTTTTGAATTTGGTAGCTAAATGTAATTACGAATGAACAAAAGCATTTACTCGAATGGAGAGTCGTATTTTTTTTTATCTCACAGCTTAAATCCATCGCAGTTTAAACCTATAGAAACTAAGTTACTATTTCTGTTTCCATTAGAAATGAGAATTTTTATTATCTACCAAAAATTCCCCCCGTCAATTTTCTTTACCATCAATGATAAATCAATAGAAAGCGTACGAATAGATAAATTGAATAAATATCACTAATAATGACTTATTATTTTACTAAAAGAAAAGAAATTTCAATACGTGCGCGTGATAGATATAATAGAACAAAAAAAAAAAAAAAAAAAAAAAAAAAAAAAAAGAAAAAAAGAAATGCCAATTAAAATTAATAGACGATAGAAATAGAAGAGACAATCATGAACGTGAAAGATTTCTAGGATAAATTTTTACGTAATATTTGTAAACAAAGGAAAAGAAAAATAATTACAGGTTTCGTAAGATTTGAAGAAAAAGAATAAGGGAATTAGAGAGAGAGAGAGAGAGAGAGAGAGAGATAGGGGGAAAAGGATAGATACGGTTGCCACCAGAGTTACCATCCCTAGTCCACCAATAAATCCTCTTGCCGTATTTGGCGCCGGTTCTCTACGTAATGCGGGTTTAACGACGTTAAGCTGAATAAGTCTATGACTTCGTTACGCCATACGAACGCACGCTTCCAGTTACTCTCATTTCTCTTTCTCTTTCTTTATCTCTTTCGATCCGATTCATCGTCTTTGTTAACGTTACATACAGTAACGTTTTATTTTCAACCGCTGATGATCGCACGAACTGTAACTTGATAGAAATCGACATAGGTTCGTTATATGAGCGAACAAATAATAGCTATATCGAATAGAAAGGATCGATCATTCGAGTATATTCACTGTTTGCGATTTGTCAAACGAACGAAAATGGATGGGGAGGTAAACGGGATCGAGGAA
Organism: Vespa velutina; assembly: GCF_912470025.1. Lineage (NCBI taxonomy): Eukaryota > Metazoa > Arthropoda > Insecta > Hymenoptera > Vespidae > Vespa > Vespa velutina. Next base: position 3,420,901 of record NC_062205.1, read on the forward strand.
AATTGGTCGACCGGTTGAAAAGTAGCGATGTAACGAGCAGCTTTACTCGTCGATCGAATTTTTCTTCGAATCAACTCGACAACAGAGAATTGAAAGGCATCTCTTCTACTTTCTCTCTCTCTCTCTCCCTCTCACTCCCTCTTTCTCTCTTTTTCTGTCTCCTACTGTTTCTCTTTTTTCTCTCTCTCTCTCTCTCTCTCTCTTTTCTCCATATTCTTCTCGCACTATCTGTTAATCTATCCTTTCTATCGAATTGATTTATCGACGTAACTTTTATCGTAATAACACTTTAGTCACGATAAAGAAAAATATCTTGTCTAAAATCGTCCTTATATTTCTTTTTATAGTACTTCAAACTTATCGCCCTCTTTCTCGCACAATATGGTGAACCGAGAAAACGTATAAATACGCTATTCTCCTTAGATCGAGAAGAAAGAGATCGATAATCGATAAGACGGAGTCACTTGTCTTGTAGCTTTCTCGACGATATATCCATCTCGCTGTCTAGAGGATGATGGGTATACGGTAAAGGAAGATTGTATAGCTAAAAAAAAATCGAGAAAAAGAGAAGGAAAGAGAGAGAGAGAGAGAGAGGGGGGGGGGGGCGGAGGGGGAGGGGAAGAGAAATATAGAAAGCAAGACAGATGATTGAAGGCATGAAAACGAAAGAGAAAATAAAAATAAGACAGAGAAAAAGTAACTGAACGTGATGTAAAAGAAAGAAAAAGCAAAAGAAAAAAGAAACAAGAAAAAACGGAAAAAAAAAGAAAGAGAAAGAGAGAAGCGCAGGTGAATTCGCATAACATGTGCTGTGCACGCATGAAGGGTGGGGTATAAAAAGATAGAAGCGATTTTTAAAAGCCTCTTGCTTTGTGGATGCGCATGGTGTATTGGTGCTAAAGTTGGAGGAAACGAGAAAGAAGAGAAAAAAAGAAGAGAGAGAGAGAGAGAGAGAGAGAGAGAGAGAGAGAGAGATTGCGCGAGCGAGCGAAAGGGAGCTTAATTAACATGGAGATCGTGTTGCACAGTCGAATTGGAAATTGCTGGAGATAGTCGTGGATAAGGTTAATCCACCTTGGAACCTATAGAGAGGGGAGAAGGGGAAAGACGGTCATGGTGCTGCTTTATCGAAGTAATTTCACCGTTACCAGCAACTCGACTTATGTTTATAACGTTCTTTGTACATATTGAACGATCCGACAGTTAAATCGTGAGTAATCGTACTCTCGAGAGCTAAACGTTTTTTAAATTGCTCTCTGGCATGTTCAAACAAGCAAGTAAGTAAGCAAGCAAGCAAACAAGCAAGCAAGGAAAAAGAAAAAAAAAAAAGAAATGAAGGAAAAGAAATAAACGTATTAATTATCTCTTTTTATCTATGTAGTTATCATTATTCGAAGTCACATCAAATGTTATATTACATCTCTGGATTTCATTTAAAGCATAACACATTTCGTGGTTTTTCTAAAGAATAAATATTGCTTGTGGAACAATAAGAAAGAGTATTAATGAAGTAGCTTTCTATTTAATCTCTTTTTTCTTTTATTCCTTATTTCCCCTAACGATGAATGTATTAATTTTCACGTTTCACGACTTAACTAATCCTTCGGGATTTATTCCAATGGAAATAAACTGTCGTTAAACAATCCTGAATTTATTATACAAACGAATAAATATACAATGTTGAGACTCTTTAACGAAAAAGTATGTAATTATGTAGCGTAGATGTTTAAGTATCTAAAAAGGTATTAGCGAAACCACGACGTTATGACATAAGCATAAGCATAAGCAGATTTAATTAAGGTTCGTTCGACCGGTGAAAATGAATTTTCGAAAATGCCAACGACGTGGCATTGGTCGTTTTTTAATAACCTCTTGATTTATTTTTGGGTATACTCGATGTAAGATCGACTCTCGATTGACGAAAACCGCGGTCTTGTTTAAATCAAAGTCATCGACATCGATAACTCCTGACTTGCCTATCTATCAATCCACCTACGTAGATTCTTCAAAGAATGATAAAAGAAAAAAAAAATAAATAAAAAAAGAGAGAGAGAAAGAGAGAAAACTCCTTCGATGTCTAGACTCTTGTATTCGAACGAAAGTTTCCTTAACCGGCACGAAGTGATGGATCACGACGCTTCAAAGTATCATAATGCGTAAGCCGAGGGTCTGTAAAAAGCTTTTCGTTCGAAGAAAAGCCATATACAGAGGGAACTTTTTTGACGAACGAAAGGCACTACCTTCTGAATGGAATACGAATGAATTTTTTTTTTTTTTTTCTTTTTACATGTCAATCATAGACACGATTAATGTCATTTATTAATTTTCCTCTTTAATTGTTCGATACCTACAGGCTACTTTTTTACATTGGAATTTGTCAAAATGAAAATATAGAAAAACACGAAGAAATTAGTTTCTTCGTTCGACGATATAGAAATATCTAATTCCGAATAAACGTCTCTCAGCTCAGATCGACGATGTTTCGAGATTTCTTACTTCCATTGCTCTCAGTAAATTGCTTCTTATTCAGAAAGAGAGAGAGAGAGAGAGAGAGACGCTATGAAATAGTTTCTATGATTCTCTTGTATAGGCCTCTCGCAGCTCGTGAAATCCTATCAATGATATCGTTTCAAAGGAATAAGGTCGACATTTCAAAATCGATATGCGAAGGACAATCGTGCGCTGTTTGGATGTTAGCGAGAGATAATTCGAAGATTGCTACGAAATCGATACGACTAAAGCAAGGACATTGCTTTTTTGGGGCAATTTATTTCTTTCTTGATCCTATTCTTTTTTTTTTTTTTTTTATTCTTCAATGAAATCCTAACAACAAGAACGATCATACGATTATATCTTTTTCAAACTTGTTCATTTGTTCACGTAGAATAGAACGAAACGTTCTCTAAACGTTTCACGTATGATCTAAGTTCCTAGGGTGGCCTAAAAAATTCCTATACTAGTATTTTTATATTCTATTACAAAGAAATTAATCTAATATGTCTCGAGATAGAGTAAATAGATTTTTAAAATCACTTTGAAGCTTTTGGCCCGTTTTGTATAACGAGACAAAATATTTGCAAAATTGGTTCTATTATAACGATGGTATTTGTATATTTAAACGGATAGAGGATAATTTTCCCTTTAAAATGGTCTTTGTTTCATGTCTCTACGACTTTCCGTTGCGAAGATATCACCATCCAAATATTTTCATTCATATTTCGCGTACGTAGTACTACGTAGTAGTAATAGTAAAAAAATTGTACGCGACGTAAATTCTTGGAATTTATGTAGGTCACTAGGCCTATGCCCATATTTGGAAAATAATATGTAGGTCAGTGTGTCAAAGTAAATCTTTTTCCTTTAAGTGGGTATATCTTCGGAACTAAGGGTCGTAGAGACTTGAAACAAAAACTATTTTCAATGTAATTTTTTTGTTTATTTTATCATCCTATCGGTTAATAAATAATAAACAATTGTTTATAAACAATTGTTATAAACAATTTTTTGCTCGAATGAAAAAAATTTTTAATGAAGACTAAATCAAAGATTTATTTATTTCATCTTCGATGATATGAAAGACAATTTAAAAATTTATATACAGGGTGCGTCACTATTTATTGTTAAATAAAATAACTTTTTAATCTTTGACTTTGGGATAAAATCTTTTATATCGATTTGATAACATGTTACGTCGCCTTGTTAAACAGTATATATAACATTTAAAATGTTATAAAATAACAAATAATAATTTTATAAACAATTTCATAAAAAAAATATTTTATACATAAATAATTACTATCTTGTATATTTCATCTTGTATACTTTATTATGTTATAAATTAAACAATTGCAAATTGTTTAAATAATAATAATAAAAAAAGACGAACTTGCAAAAATTTGCAATTAACGTATGTATTTACTTGGTATTTTAAAAATAATCCGAGAGTTTCTGGACCATCCTGTACCTCGTCACCGGGTATCGTCTCGTATTCGGTGCAAACATACCCTCTATAAACCTTAACGAACTATTGTAAGAAAATGTTGTGTTAGCGATCTTCGGGAAACACCGAAACGAAGTCCACAAAAAAATTAACACATGAGCCAGCGAGAGCACTACCCACTAGAGATACATCCGCGTTTTTGTTATCGCTCGAATGCTCAGCACGTAATACTGTTCTTGATAAACACACTTTATTTCTCTTTTATCTGAAAAGTCTCCGTGAAAAACTTCGAAGAGAAATTTGTTGTTGCATTGACGAGGAGAGGGATGTAGTATTCATCGGTTGTACATTATTATTATTATTATTATTATTATTATTATTATTATTATTATTATTATTATTATTATTATTATTATTATCATGCCTGTATCATAATTATTAAATAATTAGTTAACGATAAATAATATCGTGTTTACGGGAAACATGTTAATTTATTATACCTATTCCATCCCCTCCTCCCTTTTTTTTTTAGAAAGATCGATGCTTTCAGCTTTTATACATCATTTTATAATACCCCTGGTACGTAGATTACCTTTATTATCGTAAATTTTGGTACAACCATGTTTGCCGATAACGAAAATGAGTTAATATTTTTCAGAATTTCGTCATAGAATATATAATCAGTTGGACGAATATCATTTGCTTTGCCGCATACTCGAGTAACCGATGAAATGTGATTTCGAGTTAAGTAATCAAAAATGCAAATGGATAAGCTTATGTGCTCCAATCGAAATCAGCAACTGATTCGACGTTGAAAACGTGTTCGTGGATAATGTAGACTGGCGGATATGTTGATCGTCCATAAAAATGACATACGATATTTCTATTCTAGTGGTTTTTCGTAAAATTTTTCCTTTTTTTGAAAAATGGATATCGAAGTATGAAAAAAAAAAAAAAAAGAAAAAGAGAAAACAATAATTCTTACCTTCAACAACCTTTTGTTTAACAAAATATGTTAAAAGATGTATCAAACAAAGAGTGTACTCATTGGTATTGGAATTATTGTTTTCCATTAAACTATTATTATTCTTAAATTAATTCGATCGATCGATCGATCTTGTTTTAATCTTATTATCATTCTTTAATGATTTACTCTTTCTCTCTCTCTCTCTCTTTTTCTTTCTTCTTCTTTGCAGATAGAAGATAATTTTTTTCTCTCTTGCCTTTATAAAATTAGATGATGGAATAATACATTAGACCGATGTCTCTCGATTAGCGCTTTCGATTCGATTAGAGTACGAGCGAAGTGTAATGTGTAAATACATGTGTTTGTACTTACACGTATACCTTAACTACACGTAACTACATTAGCACATAGGAAGATAGGTACATATGTAACAACCTTGGCATGATCTTGCGTCTCGCGGTTTTCGGCTTTCCCATCGACTTGCCTCTGCGGAGAAATCCCATATAGTTACCGAGTTCCATTACATCCTAATTACCCCGCCGTAACACAATGGAACATTTTCGATTCTTCTTCGTTCTCCATTCAAGGCAACATAGTCATTGCCGTCCTTAGAAAAGGTAACGTGGATACTCTCTCTCTCTCTCTCTCTCTCTCTCTCTATCTCTCTCTCTTTCTTTCTTTCTCTCTCTTTTTCTCTTTCTCTAGGACGAGTACCTCGAACTCATGAAGATGGATAGATAGATACATAGATAGACAGAAAGAGAAAAAAAGAGGAAAGAAAGTACGGACGAGGTTATTAAAAACGTTCTGAAAGTCTCGTTCGGGTGCGAGCCGATAAGACAATAGGCTGACGGTGCCTGCCGATTGTTACTCCTCGTCTCTCTCTCTCTCTCTCTCTCTCTCTCTCTCTCTCTCTCTCTCTCTCTCTCTCTCTCCTAGCCGACATTTTGAATCCCAGATCAACGTTGCTGTACGTTGAATGGCAGCTCCTCTCTCTCTCTCCCTCTCTCTCTTTCTGTTTGAGGCTGAACTGCATCAGAAGGCGACAGTACGTTGCTCTCCAGGATGCTCATTAGGCATCGCCTCGAGCTCTTTCTCGGCATCGCTTCGTCCTTCTTTCCCTCTCTTCCCTTTTTTCCTTCCTCCTACTTTCCGTTTTTTCCTCGTTTTTTTCTCTCTTTTTCTCTTCTCTTTTTTTTGCCTGATACCATCCCACTTCCTTTCTGTTCCTTCCCCCCCCTCTCTTTCTCTCTCTCTCTCTCTCTCTCTCTCTCGTTTTCTTTTTCCATTTATCTCTCGCGTACGCTTTTTTTTATGCGTCTCATAATTGTATACGTAGATACGCTCTCGCATTCCACGATCGTGTGCGTTTGTTTAAGAATAGAGTGCAATGTTACGGTTGCCTCTTTTTTTTCTATTTTTTTCTTTCTTTCTTTCTTTCTTTCTTTCCATCTATCCACCTATCTGTCTATCTCGTTCTCTCCTATTGGGTATTAATTAGAGGATCATTATCAACCCAGTATTCCGTCGACAATTACACGTCGATCGAATTACCTGTATGCCATGGTTGTTCTATGATGTAATTTGCGTTTGGTATTGAAGAAGAAAAAATATACACGCGCACAATAATAGAGTGAAAAGGGAAAATATTGAGGGAAAATGAAAAAAAAAAAAAAAAAAGGAATTAAAAACACCGAGAGCAACCTTGTTGTTCCGTACAGCTCGAATTTTTTTTTTTTTTTTTATGTATTGTTGAAGACGTAAAAAAAGAATATAGTAAATACAGATTATAGATAGGAAATATTAAATTTCAAATATGGAACCGACAATTAATTTTTTATGGAAATGGAGTGAGGAAAAAAGTGAAATAGAAAATTTAAAAGAAAGAACGAATCTAGAGGTGTATAAATATATGATTTAAAAGTTACATGACGTTATAAATGAGATAATGCGACGAGATAAACTCGACATTTCGAATGCTATTGATTAACTATGATTGATCGCGATAGAGAAAGAGAGAGAGAGAGAGAGAGAGAGAGAGAGAGAGAAAAAGAAGGTAGCTCGTTTAAGGAGAACAAAAGGAAATCAGGCGAATAGGACAAACAGAAAGAAGATAAAGGGAAGGAAGATCGATGGGAAAAAAGCTCAGGTACCTAATTCTATTTCCGCATTTCTTATCGACCGATCTGATGTTCGTAAGAAATAAAAGAGAGAGAGAGAGAGAAACGATGAAACAGACGAATAAGAAAAAAAAAGAAAAGGAAGAAGAAGAAAAGGCTTTCTCGAGTCAGTCGGATTCTAGTCTCGTTTTTAAATCTCTTTCGCGAATGCGTTTTCCAAGAAAATCCGTGCGCGTCTTGAGAGGACCTGGAAGAAGAAGAAGAAGAAGAAGAAGAAGAAGAGGAGGAGGAGAAGGATGAGGAAGGAGTTGGAGAAGGAGTTGGAAGAGAATAAGAAAGAGGAAGAGGAGAATAAGGAGAAGGAGGAACAGATGCCATGCCTTTTCTTGAAGAAGAAGAGGGAGGCATCGGGCATAAAATTATGTCGACGTTCTTATCCCACTCGCGGGAAATTCGGCCCAAGTTTAAATGCAAATCTCTGCATATAAAGAGAGAGAGAGAGAGAGAGGGGGGGGGAGAGAGGGAGGGAGACGAAAGTTCCATGTGTCGCGCATTACCTCTAAAGTTTGATGAACGATATATGACAAACCAGGAGTGAGTTCAAATTCAATGAAACCAGAATCGACTGAAGATCGAAAACGTGACATATTATTACAAGCTCGTTAAAAATAATGATTTTATTTGTAAATTTATCATTATTATTATCCTTTTCGAAGATATGATTATAGGATATATTTAATAATCATATAAAAGGGATAAATCTGATCTGAAATTATCGATCGTAAATGTAATAATTATATTTCTTTGATATTACTTTAGATACTTTTCATCGTGCTCGATAAATTACGATTGTTCTTCGTTTCATCTATGAATTGAATAAGAAACTTATTAAATTATTTTCTAATCCTTTGATATCGCATAATAATCTATTACAATACCTTTTTATTATAATAATTTATATAACTATGTAATCAAGATGAATCAAAGTTAACAATAATAATATCCGTCGAACGACACAGCGACAAGGAATCGTTTGTTTACAAAGCCATGTATTTTGTCAACAGTCTCGTTTCTATAGTCGCTTTGGTCTTCCGTCCTACGCGCGATAACCGTATCACTTTGATAATCCGTTTTAACAACCATCCCTTCCCTCCCTCTCTCTCTCTTTCTCTCTCTTTCTCTCTCTCTCTCTCTCTCTCTCTCTCTCTCTCTATCTATCTATCTCTCACTCCTTTCTTTCTTGTACTATAAAAACAAAAGCCAGCAAAGTGAGGATACAAAGTCTCCCTCCTCTGTTCCACTCAGATTAGTATAATTTTTCTGATCAATTGCAAGAAACGACTGACTTGATTTTTAAGAAAATAGTGAAAGAAATTAAAGAAAGAAATTTACTAATGTATAAAAGATAAAAAATCGAGACAGTGAAAACGTTTCATATGCCGGAGGCATTGATCATTGACGCAAAACGATAAAATATCGTGAATGAATCGCGGTTTGACGAAGTACCAGACTATTTCTTCTCTAGCTTTCGAAAAAAAAAGCAAGTGAAATATATTTTTGAATAAGAACGATGCCCTTCAGTCTGACTCAAGTGTCCATGGACACGACACGACGAAAAGGGGGAGAAAGAAATCGTACTAACGAACATCCTGCCACGAAATCCGCGATAGTAATTCCAGAGAAGAGAGTCTCGTCACTCCGGGAAAACTCGTTTTCGAAACGACGATGGAGGCTTGAAAACTTCCCTTCGTTCTTCTCTTCTTACTTCTACGAGAAGACCTAGTCTTCTTCTCCAGACGATTGCATTGGGCTTCATCTCATTTCTACCCCCCCCCCTCCGTCGTCTCTATGCCTTCTTTCCCCTTTCATTTTTCTCTTCTCGTTATGAGAATTCGTCTCCATTCAAAAAAGCAAGTTTAGTATTTATTAGCTCGATCGAATTTCATGAACGTATATATCTATATGTATTTATATATACATACATATAGATATATAATATATATCGATACTTTTAATATATTATATCTTTCCTCTCTCTCTCTCTCTCTTTTTTCTTATATTTTTCGTGTATTATTTGTATTTAAATCAATAATTGATTAAATTAAACATTTAATTGTCGCTGATTAATGAAAGAAAACATTTGTCTCTGTGCCTTAAAATAAATCACAACGCACGTACGTAAATATATGAAACAATTTGAATTTTAATGTTGAATAAATATTGACAATTTGATTAGATTTTGATCGAATGGTTCATCTGATAAAATTATTTAGATTTAAAAAGTGTTTATCGAATTCAACCCGTTGGAATGCGTGATCCAACGTTACAATGCAGTTTAAGAATGCAATTTGCTAGGCGTTCGTATGACATCGATTTTTAAAACAGATCTTGGAAAACGATTCTATTTGAAAATACGATCTACCGAACAGGATGTTTCTCTGTTGACTGCACTGCAAGATTGTCTCGTAAATACTCTCATCCATGCTTGTAACTGCTCCGATAACAAGTTGTGCGCTATTTTTATTCAATTCGTATTTTCATTCCTCCAAACGCAAAAAGCTCATTTGATCGACTTATTTTAAATACCTTATTCAATATCGAGCTTTCTATTTCTCGTTAAAACTGTCTCATTAAATTTGATCATTGGAGGGAGCGTTGAAACGATGTATAAATTATAAAAATGGTATATATATATATATATATATATATATATATATATATCAATAACAATAAAATTAATTATCGAACACGTGGACGAGTATACTCATGTGAGGTAATATATTAAATATAAATCGAATTCTCTTTTCTATATTTTGATCATTTAATATTTATAAATATTACATTTTATATATATATATATATATATGTTACAGCATATATGTATATACGTAAATGTATCGCACCTACACACGATAAAAGATAAGAGTTCCTATATGACGAATATTGGAAAATCGATCCTATCGAATTATTTATTATTTCAGCCAATGATTCCTGTTATCCGATAATTTCCGGTCGTCGTTCACGAAATATTATTATTCAACCGGCCGAGGAGAAAGGGGAGTTACGATTCGACGAATTTCCAAATTTTCTCTCATCAATAATTTTCATGCAATTTGAATCGATTCCGATGGATTTAGAAAATTTAATTTACGTTAAAACTTGTACGAAATGGGAATGATCACAACGATGATGCTAGTTTCGATTGAGGAAATTAATAGATCAACTTAATCGAATGATAGAAAGGAAAGAAAATATAAGGGGATCGATGCGTTTTGAAATGTATGGATCGTACGATGAAAATATTTATATTATATAATATTTTCATTGTTCGAATAAATCTGTATCTTTGAGAATTCAGTGCTGTTCTTCTCGTGGTTTCCGTTCCCTCATTGTATGGCACCTTCCTCGAATCACAGCTGACGTGCCGAGCACCGCAAAATTTTTCTTTTCTTTTTTTATTCCTTTTCCATTTTGCTCGTTGGCTCGTACTAGCCAACGCTGGCAGTTTGTACGTTTTATTATTTACTGGACGGCTAGATAATAGTGTTGGGAAGGGTTTAAAACGCCTCGATGAATAAAGCAGTCCTTTCGATTTTCCTTCAGGCCTTCTATATCGTATATAAATTATTTAACCTTGTTTCTCTAAAGTTCTTTCAACTCGATCAAATAAAATACGAAGTTTCATCCTACATTCGAACTCAATATATATATACTAATCGAGAGTAATTAAATATCTTAAGTCGATGCTCAAAGTATCAATAACTATATGTCAATATGAAAAATTAATAATAAATCATTTCGTTTGTTTACTTGACGTAAATCGGCATTTTTGTTAAATTAAAAATTAATTCGATTTGAAGAATTAAACGAACAATATGGACGTATAATGCACCGAGGTTTAACATTAAAAGATTAATTAATAGGATCGATGTTATAAGAAAAGAAGTAAAACTTTAAATAAGGATATCCCTAAAATAAGAAAGAACAATGAAAATAAGAAAGTTGAATCCATTTTAGTGGTTTCTCGAGAGGAATAGGTATCGATGTAAGGGCCAAACACGTGTTTCCTAATCCTTTCGAGGAAGGCCAGTAACCAAGCAAGCCAACCTCTCATCCTTTCCTGCAACCTCCTTGGCTTCCTTCGGCAATCTGACTCGAGTTGGGGCGTCGAGAACTCGAGTCACAACGTCTCCTCCTTCTTCTCTAAAGGGTGCGAGAGAGAGAGAGAGAGAGAGAGAGAGAGAGAGAGAGAGAGAGAGAGAGAGAGAAAGGAAGGAAGGAAGGAAGGAAGGAGAGCTAATCCGTACCTCTCCGAAAGCTCTCTCAAACGTGCTTTTCAGGTTACTCGAGTTCTCGCGTGCAAACCAACACATGTATGACGGAGTCCCTCTTGAGGTCGACGCTCTAAAACCATTATCGTTACGTTTCCGGACTTGAGTTTCACTGCTTGGTGCGCGATTCATATATACGAATTTTCCGAGCGAGAACTTTGAATTTTCCGTACAAGTCGCAATACGAATAGGAAACACGTGCGAAGAGAAATAAAAAAAAAAAAAAAAAAAGGGAAAGAAAAAAATGTATACTAAGAGAAACAACTTGAGATACCTCAAACGTAATGAATAATTATAAAAAATTATAAACAATCTCTATTTTATGCCGTTTTTTTTTTTACATTGTCTTTTTCTCTTCTTCGATCGTCTTGATAATAATGAAATTTCTTTAAAAAAAAAAGAAAAAAAACAAAAAAGAACGGGTATCCAATCAAATTAAAACATTATATATCGATTGACATA
>NC_062205.1:4185220-4263824 GCF_912470025.1 Vespa velutina
ATGCATTTTTATCGTTTAGGTATACCTATTAGATTCATTGTATACCAAGATATTATCCGAGATAAGATATTTCTCGACATATAGGATTAACACGCATAAACGATAAATATCACCAAATCTCTTGCAAAAGGAGGTTATGTTTCCATTGGGCTTTTCACCATATCTATTTTGTAACATTCGCGAATATTTCTTTTTAATCGTACCGAATCACTGCGAATACTTGTTGATTACCTTGCTTGATATCGAGGACATAGATATAGAGAGAATCGATCAAAAGCACGACATTTAAGAAAATCCTGAAATTAGATCGCAAGAATAGATTACTTTGTTTCTTCCGTCGAACGTTAGATGGCTTATCGTCTCGTTACATACGCATATGGATAGAGTTTGACAAGGCGCATAATTAATACGCCGCCAAATGCACGTTGATTGGAAACCAACCAAAAAAAGAAGTGAGACGCCGGGAACTAAAAAGAGATATCATTCAATCTGCCATAGCCGCCAGAAACTTTAATAACTTGTAAAAGTAAAGTTAAATAAATATATCATAATTATTCTTTGATTCGCAAAGTTTCTATTTATACATACCGGCTTATCGGCGAATAACCAACGAGTTGATAACAGCTACGACGACATCTAGCGTTCGCATTTGCAAACTTATGCCGCGTAAATCGATAAAAATCGATCGACTTATAATACCTATACAACGATACGTCGTATAGATGCATTTTATGCATATGCATATTCGTGATACGCACAGGAGGGAAACATTGTATCATTGTTAAATATATTGATTATTTGCAATAATATCGTTTCGTCGTACGCACCTCGTACTTATAATTTTACAATATAAAAAGCATAAACCACGTAAAAGGGCGCGATTTTATATCGATTAATCGATAAACGATGACAGCTTTCTTAAACTTATCAACGATATGACATTAAGTAAAATAAAATGGGTACTATCGTTTGCTATATTTTTGTTAATTTTCTCTACTCTTATTTGGACTTCGATACATCTTGGTCAAATTAGCAGTATAGATATGTGAGTACACACGTGTATATGTATATATATGTATATATATATATATATATACGCGACCATTTTCATTTTAAAAAGACGTTGCAAAAATTGCATAATTTTTTCTTATCTCTCTCTTAAAACGACTCAATAAAAATTATTCGTGGCAGCCGTAATTCTAATAGGAGCGATCCAAAGCATACAAAGATATCGAACAAGGAAGAAGAGGAATCGGAATTCGGAGAATATTTAACGAGTAAAGCTGTTACTACCGATAGCGTTATCGAATATACCGACAGTTCCGGTTTTTGGGGTGTACTTCCTGGTAATCATACGATTCTTCCTTATCTTTTAATTCGAAACAATGGGGATCATTTTACAAAAGGGTCCCGTAAGAAACGAACGAGCTCGCTACAGTTTCGAATGTCTCCCTCGGCAACGTAAAGAAAATCACGTTCGTATCATGACGAACGATTGCAAATCAAACGAGTCCTTCTTTTTACAGAACGAAATAGAATCTAAAACGTGATTTTGACCACGTCGTGCCCCAATATCAAATGCATTCGATGTCAAAATCATCGAATAGTTGAAATACATTTTTTCTTATCCTTACACACACATGCATATATATATATATGCATATTTCGTTTTGTTTTCTTTTTTGTATTTATTCGTGACTTTTGGGGAAAAGGTTCGTTTGCGAACGACGAAAGGTTAAAAGAATAAGTGGTAACATCTGGCTTGCGAGAGAAGACTCTTAACTTGATTTTGTGTATATTTTCTCTAGAAGGAAGAACCATTTTGGAAGAAGAATTTCTTCTCAAGAAAATTTCAAGGCTTTTTCGAACGAACGAAGCTTTCTTCGTTCACTTTGGTGTTAATAATGTACACCAAAGTAATCTTGGCGACTGTACTTGAGAACATCGAAAGATATCTAGGATTTCAAATTACGCAGACATCAGCGAAATATTAGTTAACGTTAAAATGCGATCAAAATGCTTTTTAAACAAAGAGACAAGGTCGATCCGATCGTTTCGACGATCTTAGTAGATTTGTAACATGAATTAAGTTTCCAACGTGATGAACTTTGTCCTTTGAGTTTTCTCTCAGATTCTTCTGCTTAAAAAAACTTGTCGTATCTCGTCGTTCGTCGTCCGTCACGACGAAGGACGGTTTTCTTTTCTCATCTCTCTCTCTCTCTCTCTCTTTCCCCCTCGCAGCTCCACGGACGAAAGTAAACAAAGGACCGTCGTAATAGTCCAGTTAGTTCCATAAAGTGCTGCTAGAGCGCTCGTAACAAGGGGCGGAGCGATCGCATAAACCGAATTAACATTTTTAAAAGAATGGCCCGTATAGGAGCGCGGTGGATGTATCTTTATATTCGAGCATAGTTCGCTTCTCCTTATACCTTTAATAACATATATATGTACAATATATGTACATATATATGTATGTGTCTAGTATACATGGTATTTATATATATATATATATATATATATATATATATATATTTCTCAATCACTCACTCGGCGGTCCTCATAATACGCTGCCATCTAAGATCAAGTCGGTTTTTTCTCTTTGCATAAGACTCGTATTCGGTTCTTCGACGACAGTGATATTAAACCTTTCCATCGAAGTGATAGAACGCGTCGCGTTTACTTTCATTGCATTCTGAATGCAATGAATAGAATAAAGTCTCGTACGCGAGACGATATACCGATCATTTTCGACAATTACAAATTGAAAAAGTGGCTTTTTCGTGCTGGTCCTTGCCGGCAGGAGTTGCTTCGAAAGGTAAGTAAGGCTTATGTAATCACTTTGATCGTACGTACGCATGCCTTACGATTACTTTACTTTCCCGCCTTTTTTCCTTCCTTTTCACTTTCTCAGCGAAAATTAGATAGATTTATCTAATTTTGGTCGAGCGCAAAGCTCAACTTGATTTATCTTCAAACGTGCCGTAGTCATTTCTTTTCTTCTTTTTCTCTCTCTCTCTCTCTCTCTCTCTCCACCGGAGGAATAGTCTCTTGTTTCTGTTACACCGGATGTGACGCTGCTTTTAGATATACCAAATACGTAATATGGATTCAAAGAATAAGAAAGGTTATCGAAAAGCAACTCACGACTACGACGAGGCTTTAACACTTCGGGGAGAAAGACGAAAGGTACACAATTACATTTATTATTCATGATGATTTAAGTAGGTACTCGATACTGTCTTTGTAAGCGTCGATGCTTTTTGGTTAATAAGTTAGATTTCATTTTTTCTTTGTTTCTTTTCCCCTCTGTTCTTTTCCCCCCTTCAACCGTTTGTTTTCTTTGATCTAGCATTACGAATCATTTAAAAAGGTTGGACTGTTTATTCAGCTTTTCATATAAATTTTCAACTTAAAGTTTCTAAATGGCAATTAGAAAAACATTAGCGCGACTAAGGTATGTAATAATACCTTATATGTGTATTTGTTTACTGAGAAGGTCAAACGTGTCAATTTATCTTTATTTACATATATAATGAGCTTTATGAAGTTCGTATCAATGTCAAGGGTCTATGAAATAATAGTCCAAGTTATCTGCGAGTGGATTAATTTATGATACAATAAAATAGAAGCAAATAAATTAGAGAAATAAATGAAATATTACATATGCGTTGCAACGCATAATATAAAACGAAATATTACATATCTTACATTTCGATCTTTCATCTTCTTCATTTTCTTCTTTTCGACTTGTACGTACTTACGACAAAATTTTATGCGAACGCGTGAAATTGCTGGTGGTAACATTTGATGAAGCAAAATTCATTTACAGATAGACGAGACGACAATGGATTAGAACGAGTTGTTTTAGTTGATTTATTTTGTTTTGTCATTTTCCTAGGATTATAATATGCCGACAATTAAACGCCGTTGGCGCGCAATATTCATTCGTTCGAGCATATTATGTTTGATTATTGGCTATTAAGTATTATCCTATGCTGCGCTTGGCCATTATTCTCTCGTAGGAAGGTGAAAGAAACAATTCTTTGCTCCCTAATCTCATTCTTATCTCTTCGAAGTTGCAAAAAAGGAAATGGGAACTAATCGGGATATATGTATATATGTATATTCCGCAATTTTGTTGCAGTTGAAAGACGATCTGGAAAAGCTTAATCTCTCAAAAAGCGGATTACGACGAGCTCTGTTACAATTGACCACCGAGTCGTACGTCGTTGTCGATCGATTGTAAGTATCATCGTACGTGTACTGATAATAAGAACCACAGGGCTCCCGAAAGGACTTTTATTGCTCGATATTGACGATGAAAAATGACATTTCAATTCCAACCGTCACACAGCGTACTTGACAATTCAATGTAATAAATCGATTACTTACCTTCCGACCCACGCAACAAAAGAGATTTGGAAATTTCTCTGGCAACGACGAACTATGTAAATGCAGATAGTACTTGTCTGAGGAATGTTATAAGCGTTATATGAAGGAAATTACGAAGGGTATCGTTTTCAAAATCTATTCCGGTATTGAGGGATAGATTACGAGGGAGGCGGTTACGAGTAACGTTCAATATATTACGTTCGTTAAGAATAAGGGAATGGGGGCGTCAACGATTCGAAAGGATCGACCAATGACAAGCCTTTCGATTCAGTCCCAATTATTCAATATCTATGTTAGGTCATTGCCAATGAGAAGGAGTATCACGTGTATCGCATGCATCTCAGAATTTCTATCCTTGTGTGTGGGCCATTGCTTGCGTACTCTTTCTTTCCTCTAGCATTACTACTTACCCCGCTCGTTTCCTAATCGCGAACCTTCGAAGAAAAGATATCTTCTTTTATATATTAAGTACGTAACGCTCTCAAGTTTATCATAATATTGAATTTGACATTTTCTCCCCTATTATTATTACCCAGTTGCATTCGTAAAACTCTGATAAATCTGATGTACATTGGATAAATCGTTTTGCACATATTTATTTCGCTTTATCCCTTCTCCATCGCGTCCTTGTGTTCTATGGTGACACCTTAAAGGAATATTGAATGGTGCGAGGGAGTCCTCCTCGTGTCATACAGTCGTTTCTATTTCAAATACTTAAAGTTGCGACGAAGAATCGGTGAATTCTTCATCTCCTCAATATAACTTTTTTTTTCTCCCTCCTTTTTCTTCTCGATGTGCCTATCTTAAATTTGTTTGTCTTTTTTTTATTATTTTTTATTTCCGACCCCCTCCTCTTCCTTATCAGATCTCTCATCTCTGGGCGAGTATTTGTTCTAATCGATTTGCCAAATATTATCGTCCTTCGAATACGACCAAAAGGGACGATTATTGAAGACACGATGAAGTAAGAATTTTCTTTCGTTAAAAGGAACGGGGGAAGAAACGATAATTTTCTTTCTCGATTGTGCTTGTCTTTGTTGCGTGTCATTTGGATGCGTCGTTCGGCGATTATGTTTTTTCTTGAGATATTTCAAATATCAGTAAAAAGTAAAAGAAAAGAAAAGTGAAAAATATCCAATTAAAAAGCGGCATGAAAATATATGACGGCGGACAACGCGAAGAAAATAGAAAAGGAAATGGACAGATTTGCCGGGAAATACGAATCATTCATTTTTTATGTACTTGTATCACTTTTAACGTACGAATAAAATTCACTGATCCTATATAGAAAGGAAAATCTCTTTGTCATAAATATGTTGCGTGGTTTTTCCTCATGTCTTTTTAGTCAATTGAAATAGTACGCGACGAAAAAGTGCGAAGATTTCATTAATAATTTAAATGAAATAAAACGATTCTCTCGAAGAGTAATAATTTCAATATATAAATGAACGATCATTGAATGATCGTTTGTTGTATATGAGTGCCTGCCTTATGAAGCTTTTAATTTTTTTTTGTTTTTTGCTTTTTGTTTTTTGTTTTTTGTTTTTTTTTTGTTTTTTTTTTTTTTTTTTTTTATGCTTCAAAAACATGAAGTAATTTAATTGGAATTAAATTTGTTTTCTTTAATATGTAGTATTGCTTTCAATTTTAGGTCAAAGGAAATAATAAGCAGTATCAATGACAAGGACAGGGCACAGGATTTTGCGAGGCGCAACGAAGAATTTATACCATTTTTGCTCGACGATGAATACAATCGAAAGGATAATAGGAATAAGAAAGATTTAAATAATTCCGAAGATATAAGAAAAAGTTCAAAATGTTCTGACGAACGATACGACGAGGAGTTGGACGCAGATAGTACGTCGCAGATAATTTCAATGTCGCGTTGCACAAAGCCTCGCGTTAATCAAATTAAGATAGACGGGTTTAAATTTAAATATAAAATTAAAAGAAGAAAAGAATCGGATAAATATAAAGTAAAAAGGTCTAAACATAATAAATGTGATCATGAAGAAATATCGAAGAGTAGATCGATCGATAAAAAGGTATCGACGCAAAATACTAGAAACGGAATAATCCCCAATAATAACGATACAGATGTGATAAAGGTGCCTATTCATATAAAGGGACAAAGATTAAGAAGGCCGATTTTATGTGAGTCTAATGATGAACTGCGCGAGAAAGAATTTACCGATGATAAAGGTTGTTGTTTTTCTACACGTAAAACCATAGAAGCGGACTCCAACGCTCCTTCAAATGACAAAATAAATGATACATTAAAGGTACATGGCAACGAAATAGATACGAACGAATTGAAAACAGTTCGCCAGTGTGAACTGCGTGAAACCGTAATTATTGACAAAATTCAAAAGAATTGCAATATATCTGATATTTTTAATCGAACCTATTATTCAAGTGTAGACATGAGAAAACGAAAAAAGATTCGGGATAAATTTCACGAGATCTTTGATCAGTGCGTTACGTTAAGCGAGGAGGAGGAAGAAGAATTTATAATAAATGCTTGTATACGTACGAGACAAAGAAAGAAGTACAAAAAATTGTCGAATGTTGATAAAAATATCGAATATCCTGTAGTTTTATTAGATAAGGCAAAAAGACAACAAGATATAACATCTGATTTAATAATGGATACGGCCTGTAGAAAGACTTGTGAGATTTCAAGTATAGAATTGGTAGAAACTTTATTAAATAATAGAAATGTTAGAGAATTTGATGAAGATCATACTGTCTGTGATAAAGATGTATTTACTATGGAAATCAAACTTTGCGGGAACGATAGCGTCCAAAAAGATAATATTATAAAGTTTCCTTTGGTTCGCGATAATAATGAGCAAATTGAAATGAATCCTTCTAATAATGAATTACCGAGTAAAACTTTTAATGTCTCCGTAATAGATGACATTGCTGAAGTAACTCAGCCGGAAGAAGCGCACAATGAGATCGTTGAATCAACAGAATCGATTAAGGTAGAAACAAACGAATCATCTGATTTTAGCGTTTACAATCGAGACTTTAATGATACAAATGTTAAAGTATTAACTAATGACGCTATTAAAATAAGAACATTGTGCGAAAGGCCTAATAATAGTAGTAGTAGCAGTGGTAGCAATAATAATAATAATGATAATAATGGTAATAATGATAATAATGATAATGATGATAATGATAATAATGATGATAATAATAATAATAATAATGATGATGATAATAATGATGATAATAATAATAATAATAATAATAATAATAATAATAATAATAATAATAATAATAATAATAATAATAATAATGGCGACGACGACGACAAAATCACCTGCCATGTATCAAGAAATAATTATAGCAAAGAAGTGCAATTAGATAGAGATTCTGAGGACGCCAGTATTAAAAGTACAATTACAAGTGCAGCTGTTAATTCGGATGCCCCTGTAGAGAAAATATTAGAAAAGTCTAGAGACAGAGGAAATCTGTCAAAGACTTCAAAAGCTGACACATCCTTTGAAACGCCAAAGAAAATAGACGATGCAATAATAGCGAATATTAATTTTACAGAATTCTCCGGAAGAAATATTAATGATAACAATGCGGATATAGAAGTTGAGGTAAAACCCACGTATACCGAAACTTGTGAAAATATCCAAAGTAATCCTAAGGTATATGATAAGGAAAACATGATAAATGATGATAGTTTAAAATCGTCTAAACAAGATATTAACGAAGATTTAGGACAACTTTTACGAATGAATATAGATAAAAATTACAGAATAGAATCGATTGGTAATACCATTAGCATTCAGGAAAATGTTGAATCACATACAAATCAGGATATAATAGTAAAGGACATTTGCAAAAATCAATTGAGGTCTAATAATGATTCAACAAACAACAATGGTGAAATAGAGGTAGTATTAGAGGAATCAACATGTGGTATTATCGAAGAAAATAACGATACGTCTGTTATAAAAACGATACGTCTGGACAATGAAAAAAT
This sequence comes from Vespa velutina, assembly GCF_912470025.1. Classification (NCBI taxonomy): domain Eukaryota; kingdom Metazoa; phylum Arthropoda; class Insecta; order Hymenoptera; family Vespidae; genus Vespa; species Vespa velutina. The sequence goes on from NC_062205.1 coordinate 4,193,619, forward strand.
TAATGACTCTTCGTTCAATACAATCGATTTCAAACAGGATAGTAAGCTCGACGATTGTCCTTATAATTTTATACAATCAAAAGGAATAAAAGGAAACAAAATAAGGGTTCTTTCTAGCGCAGAATTAGGCTCTAGATGGTGTCCTACTCCCGTGGACACGTCCCTAACTGAACCTATTAACGCATTGGTTAATGAAACAACAGTCCCTACTAATGTTAATGATACGCCATCTGAGCGTATCACGGATCGTAAACGATCGACCAAGGATGCAATAGTACTCGACAACAAGTACCCGTCTCTATCCTATACAGAATATTATTTAATATCCATTCATAGACGTATAATGCGTATACGTGCGTTAGAAAAGAAATTCTCGTCGAATGATGGTCGAAATGTGTCCGCCAAAGTTAAAGAATTAATAAATAATGATATGCGGTTTAATTCAAACTTTATAGTGCTTCTCGAGGAATTACTTAATTTGGGTAAGGAATTGAAAATAAGGGATTTAAAGAAAGTTATACGATACGCAGCATCCGTTATCAACAAATCTTTCCTAACGCCCGAATATAAACCTATATCTTTGCAAGAAATAGCGAATTATATGACATTATTCGATAAATCAATCTCTGAAACATTTACATTTACTTCTAATGCTTCATCTACTAAATCCAGTTCTAGTAATGCATCTACATTTACTTTTGACAATGGCTTTACGTCTACTTCCAATGACTTATCCGCAACTATTGCACCAGTAATTTCCAAACAATTATCAAACAATGCCAATAACGTGGCACAGGTAGTTTTAACGAACGTTCAAAATTTACATGCCCCGGCGGCGGCAGAGGTTCAAGTAATTTACAATGATTTACCAAAGAAAAATGTATACACCTCTATTGGACCGAATCAAAAGCAGGAATGTATCGTTCCGAATTTACAAACATTGAAAAAGTCTAATACATCGATTTTATACGCATCTCCTCCTCCTCCTCCTCCTCCTCCGATGGCGGCGGCGGCGGCGGCGGTCCAATCGATGCATAGAAACGTGCAATTGTTGAAAGAAAATCGACAATTGTATAAGACGTCCATGCCGTGTTACGGTAAACAATCGATCCAGCAACAATTTATACCAGGAATTACGTTTTATAATCCTGCCAATTCAAATTCCATGCAATCACAGAATAACAAATATATTACTCGGGGATTAAATTTAAATGAAAATGTACAATGTTTTATAGGGAACAATGCGAAATACGCATCTCAAATGGCAGGTCAAACAAATACTACCGTATCGCATAGAATCGATAACCCAAGGGACATGTCCAAGTTGTCATATGCCCGACAGGCGCCGCAACAAATCGACATGTCTTATAATGTACCGCAAAGATTTCCTATTCAAATGGCACAGGATATTAAAAGCTCACAAATCTCATGCTCTATGACATTGTCTGCCCAACTCCCAATGGTACATTTTAATAATTCAGAAAATTTACTACAAAGAATAAATAAAATTCCATGCGAATTGTTAGTTCAAATATGGGATCAAGTAACCTATTGCCTCGAAGAAAGTTTCTTTGATTGTAGACCACACGAGATATACGATAAGGGCACTTGTGTTTTAAAACTATTTCACGTAGGATGGAAAGAGAAAATATATAAATTTATTCGCTACAAATCCCGGCAAAGTAGCGTCGAATCAATAAGTAATCTAAAAAGTAAACTAGCTAAATATATATATAAAACGGCAACAATGGAAGTTCAAAAGAGCATATGGCAGGTATATCTTCAAAAACAGAAATCTCAACAATTAACAGATACGATGAAGATATTAATTCAAGATATGATAAGTAAAAGTCATGTTAATGTAGAATCAAACTGTGGATCGAAAACCGAAGCGAGCCGATCTTCTAAATCACAAAAGGAAGAACTGGACAATACAGAACTCGGTAAACAATCTGATTTACTTTCGTTAAAAAATCTAACGAAAGATATTAATAAAAGTGACGCAATATCAAATATTTCGCAAAGTACATTGCCCATTGACAATAACAACAAATTCGATAATGAATTAGTTTCAATTAATGAAATGAATCGTAACGAAGGAGACGCGGTAGAACCTTTTACAAGGTTAAAAAATATATTATCGGAATCGGGTGGTACATTGTCCAATTTAAGAAATAAGGATATTAAAGAGGGTAATATTACGGATAACAGTGATCCTCGGCTATTCGATTCGAGAGAAAGCCCGATCTCGTCTGAGCCGCCGCATATAATAGACGTACGAAGCATATCTCCAACTTCATTTAATACGATTAAGGAAGTTTTGCCTTTTCCTATTAATGATTTGCAATTATCTAATATTAACGACGATACTAAAGAGAATGGAATTGAAATAAAAATTCAGATTCCAGAAGATGTAATCTGTTTGAATTGTTCTAAGATAAGTACGGTTGTTTGCGAAATTTGTTTACAAGCTCATTATTGTTCTAAAGAATGTGCAGCATCGCATTGGATAGAAAAACATCATAAGTATTGTAAGCCCCATTGTGTAACAGGGGCGCCATCGAAAGATAAACTTGTTTAGCCCCGAATAGTTGAAACTTTGATCGGTCTTCATTATATCACCTCTTAATAATCATCCATATAATATTATTATTATTTTTCTATCCCTTTCTGCATACATTTCTTTCTCCTTTTTTTCTTCCTTTTCCTTCGACTACTTGGTAAATTATCATATATATATATATATATATATATATATATATATACACATATATAATTTTGTTAAGGACAAAAACAATATTTATAAACTGTCGGTAATCGACTTAATCGACGTGCTACTTATTTTCAATTACTATGTATGTTACATAGATGCGGCTGTATCGAAGATTTCAAAAACGTACAATGACTTTTTATCTTTTATTACCGTTTTATCTTTGTTAATAAAGAATTATATTTTTTTTAACGTAATCTCTACAATTCTAAACTGAAGTTTAAACGAACTTTTAATAGATACAATAACTTATCAACTCTCTCTTGGTTATTATATTATTTTCTAGGTACTTGATATTAAAATTAAAAATAAATCCTCATATGAGAAGATCTTGTTAATTTATTCAAACTGTTCCTTCCAGAGAATAGAACAAAGGATTAATTTATTTATATATACTATCTTTTGAGGAACCTATAAATAGTACTAGTAGACGCTAACGAATTTCTTATTCTTCATAGCCCGTTGGTAAGGCATTTACATGTGGATTATGAAAGAATGATCGTTGTCCATCTCCCCAAGGAAAACGCTAAATGATAAGTAAATGATAAAAAAACACAGAAATTCATATATATTAGTCGTGCGGATAACTTTTTATATATATATATATATATATATATATATATATATATAAAAATATATATATATATATATTCATATAGATACCCTGTTTCTGATTCTTAAATGTTCATAAGGAATAAATTCTGCTTTCTTATGATGTCCTTCATTTAGATAGCAATTCAATGCAGACAAAATAGTGGCTGGAATGCCGACGAATATGTATAAATTTCTCCACAAACGCGTGCTATCCCCTGCAAAAAATAATTATTATGTAATTATTATGTAAATAATATGTTGTTGCTGATGCGACTAACAATTTTCTCTCTCCATGTGTGTATATATATATATACAATATATACAAATAAGTTTAGAAGTATTTAATGCAAAGGTAAATGTTTTAGACAAGATTACATATAAAGATTATAAAACGTATCTGACGATACGTTACGATGACGACAGGTCAGTAACAAGGGCATATTTAATGACGGACATTGTTTATTATATTATATGACGAATTGAGTAACGCTTTAATTATATAAATTTATTACCTTTTTCAGTGCTTGCTGCTGCTGCACTCGCAAAATTTCTCGCAAATTTACGATTAAAGCTTGAAAAAGCCATGGCTGATGTCTTACTTTTCTTCCTTACATTGACGTAATAAGTCCACTGATTAAGCACTCCCAAGATGTAATGTATTGTGTTATTTTCCAGATGGTAAAGTTGGTGATCGTTTTGCGAACGAAAGTGCGCGAAGCGAACTCTATTATCAGGTTTGCTTTTCTATACATCTTATTAATGTGATCTCTCGGTAGATGGCCTTTATAGTGTAACAATTCTTGCCACGTGACATCGTCTTCAAAGTTTTCGTAGAACGTGGATCATTCAAACGACATTATGTGAAAATAATATTTTTAGTTTTAATATTTCATTCGAAATATTATTTTTATCTATAAAGTTATTTAAAATATTTACCATATATCTTTATTCTTTACAGATTTATATTGATTATCGTATTCTGCTGGTTGATATCTTTTTAATTTTGCATTATTTACGTATACACACGCATACTCACATTCTTCTTTATCACAATATATCCGAAGAATCACTTTAATGTCAAATCGTATGCTTTTATCATTTTATAATAATAAGATCAAGTTGGTTTTCAATGAAACAACCGTTCAAATATTATAGTATAATATTTCTAATCGTAGAATTTTCAGCGAATAAATAATGGACGTGCATTCGTGGTATATATATATATATATATATATATACATACATGCATGCAGGCATGCATACACACGCATACCTGTTCAGATGTTAGAATTTCAAAGATGCGCGGGGAAGTGATTCCATTTGTTTCTTTCCTATCGATTGTATTTTAAACTGGACAATCGCGTTATTACCTTTTTGCTGGATGGGCAATTCCAACGTAAAGAAAAAATACCACGACCATCAGAAATATGCTAGTCAGGTATTTACGTGATAATTATTCTAACCTCTAAATACTGAATAATTTATTTCATAACATAAAACGCAAAAGAAAAATAATGACGTTTCATTGGACAATTGCGTTAAATTTGTTAATTAATACACACACACACACACACACACGCACACATGTGTATATATCTTTTACAGTATAGTCTCATTGACATCATCGGTGGGAGTTGTGCTGGATCAACGAGATCATTTCAAGTAGAAATCAAATCATGGTCACGGTCCTCCTATAGAAGGTAATTTTTACATGTTTATTTTTGTGTTATACATTAATGGAGAAAGCATACTGTCTCGTACAGTTGGAACAAAAGCATATTCCATGATTCTTTTAGTTCTTCTAAAACGGCCTGGCCGATACCTAGGTCTGAAGCTATCTTTCTGCCAGAATTTAAAGTCAGAAAGATGACTTTAAATACAGAATATAGCTTTCTCGACGTCATTGCTAAAGGTGCATATGGAAGAGTTTATAAGGTTCAGAGTCGGGAAAATAGACAAGTTTTTGCTTTGAAAGTTATTAGCAAAGCTAAAATTATCACCGAGAATGCCGTTACTCAGGCAAAACAGGAGGTATTACGATCTCTTTGGACATCTATATTACTATAGATATACAAAACTAAATAATCATATTTTATAGGTAGCTATACAAAGAATGGTCGGGCATCATCCCTTTATTGTAAATTCTACCCATAGATGGCAAAGTAGTAAAACGTTATACATATGTAAGTTTATTTTATGATATATAATGAATATTTTTTGGCATAACATTTTACATTATTTACATTCTGCAGTAACAGATTACATGTGCGGCGGGGAATTATTTTCATTAGTAGAGAAGTATGGGTGTTTGCCCGAACAAGTAGTTAGAATATATGTCGCCGAAGTTGCTTTAGCTATTGGTAAAAATCTATAAAACATATTTCAGATTTCGTCGTTTAACACTTGGCATTTCATCATAAAAAAGTATTATTTGCTTTAAGATTTTTTACATAATGCTGGAGTGGTGCACAGAGATTTGAAAGCAACAAATATTTTATTGGACGAAGAAGGGCATGCTATGATTATAGATTTTGGTTTATCCAAGTGGTTACATCGTACGCAAAGGACAAATACTTTCTGTGGGACTCCTGAGTACATGGGTAATTCAGAGAGTGCGCGCGCGCGCGCCCGCGCGCGTGTATCATTTTTCTATTTAAAATTTAAACTACACTCTCCATATGCCTTTCCATTTTTTATCAATTTCAGCGCCAGAAATTTTAAAAAGGCAATTTTATGGTCAAGAAGTCGACTGGTGGTCTCTTGGTGTTTTGATGTGCTTTCTACTCACCAATCGGGTATGTAATATAAACTTATTCTTCATTATTCGTATTCATATATAATTCAAAATAATTTTTAAATAATGAATAATTATGTTTAAATTTTTAAACATTAATTTCATTCTGTCATATAACTGGTTTAAAAGCAAATCCGATCGTAAGACTCCGTGGCGCAACGGTAGCGCGTCTGACTCCAGATCAGAAGGTTGCGTGTTCAAATCACGTCGGGGTCAAAATTCCCTCTTTTTTTTATTTTTTATCCTTTTACTTAAGCTCACTTTATTTAATAACGCGTATATATAAAAATAAATTTCATCGTGTAGTTTGTTGTTGAAGCAATTATTTTTTACATAAATTTATTTCAACAATACAAGTTTGCTTCGGACGTCAAGAAGGGAAATAGGAACGATTAAACAAATACGATGATAAGTTTCGCAAATATTAGAAATAGAAACGCGTACATATTTTAAAAATTGTCTCCGATGAAATGACGTATTTTGAAATCAACAAAAATTAATAAATAAATTATATACATATATGTGTGTATAATTTATGTATGTATGTATATATATATATATATATAAAATTTGAAAATGTACGAAATGCTGAGAGACCAAAAAGAAATATTATTATTCCTCTTCGCCCCCGGGTGGGCTCGAACCACCAACCTTTCGGTTAACAGCCGAACGCGCTAGCCGATTGCGCCACGGAGGCGATTGAAACTCTGATTTGCTAGAATATCTTGGTATGTCCCACTTGTCTCTCGAACTTATTCATTTTCATTTCTTTAGGGAGATAAACTCTTTCATAATCTTTTGCATAAGAAAAAAAAAAAAAAAAAAAAAAAACAAAAAACAAAAAAAAAAAAAAACAAAAAAAGATATAGAGAATAATCCAAAAACATTGGGCAATATGAAAATATAAATATTTGTTGCGATTTATAAGATACGTATCTTGTTTCTTAGAATACTCTGATAGAGAGTATGACCTCTCAAAGATCTCACGGTATTTCAAAAGGCAACTTGTTTTTTCTCGTTGACATTACTAAAATCGTTGATGATCGTAAGTGAAGAGGATGAAAAGAAAAAAGAAATAAGAAATGAAAAAATGAAGAAAGAATCAGTCATTTGCGTTAGGACATACTTAAATACGCTATAATTCATTCCATTTAGCCGTGCTCACTCGATTCATTGATACATCAAAGAATCTTGCGATAGATTGCAAAACTTTCTGCGCCTTGACATTTCGTCGAGTACAGCGACCTTATAGATCTTCACTGTTTATACGCCATCGACTTTTCATACGGCCTTCGATGAGTCGATGCTTTCGCGCATATTACGAATAAATGTCGCGCTCTATCGTTCTTGTCTTGCGCAAAGAAATTCTTCGTGGGAAGGCTACATTTTTTTTTTCTTTAAGGAAAAAGCACGGGTCTTTATTTTCACTTACGATTGGTCGTCAATTACGACTAATTCTAACTTATGATATTAATATCCAAGTGTTAGATAAAATCTCCAAAAAGTAAATCCTCGAATATACTTTAGGTACACCATAAGAGGTACGTTCTATACAGGACAAATATCGTTGAACTTGATTACTCTCCTTCTTCTTTTTTCTTTTACAGTGGATTGGTATCAGTAACGTCATGTTTACGTGAGAGATGACAGTAATAATAATTATTATTATTATTATAACGATGATGACAGCAATAATACAAATAATAATATTATTAATAATAGTGGAACTGGTACTAAATCGTAATAATAAAATAATAGTAGTAGTAGTAGTAGTAGTAGTAGTAGTAGTAGTAGTAGTAGTAGTAGTGGTAGTAGTAGTAGTAGTAGTAGTAGTAATAATAATAATAATAATAATAATAATAATAATAATAATAATAATAATAATAATAATAATAATAATAATTGTGGAACTGCTACTAGATCGTAATAATAATAATATTAATATATAATAATAATAATAATAATAATAATAATAATAATAATAATAATAAAAATAAAATAATAAAATAATAAAATAATAAAATAATAAAATAATAATAATAAAGATAATAATAAGGAGAAGAAGAATGACGCGTTAACTCTAAGAAAACAGACTCGAGAACTAATTGCTAATCTATCGGAATGGGTCTGGTTAGGTGTGGTCGAGTGTTCGTTCGAAAAAAAAAAGAAATAATAAAAAGGACATACACACATATATTTCTTTATATATATATATGTATATATAAAATTGCGGGAGTCCCGGGATAAGGATGTTGCAAAAAAAAAAAAAAAGTAAGAAAAAAAAGAAAAAGTAAAGTCAGGAGAGCAGAAGAGATTCGTCCTCGCGTACCATCCATCGGAAGTAAGAGCCGTGTTGTAGTTGTCGTACGTCAGGACGAACGAGGGTGCAGCTCGGTGTAGAAAAAATTCGCCGAACCGGATCCTCAGGAAGAAGGACGACCATGTGTACTACTTCGGACTCGTTTTCGAATCGGGTCGCGATTCGTCATGTGGTCATCCTACTTCCCTGGTCCCTCCTTTCTATCTTTTTTCTATTTTCCTCGCTAAAAAAATTCGTCTCTTGAGATATTCGAAATCGTAGCGCGCCGGGGTATATACACCCTAACACAACTGTCGATCGGATGTGTTTTGTCTCGTTTTCTCTTCTTGCCACCTCGTCTCTCGCTCGCTCGCTCGCTCTCTCTCGCTCTCTCTCTCTCTCTCTCTCTCTCTCTCTCTCTCTCTCTCTCTCTCTCTCTCTCTATCTTTCGACATATACATACGTTCACACACGCGCACACATCCACATTGATGCTCGCACACTCTCTTTATTTTTTTTCTTTTCTCTTTTTTTTTCTTTTTTCTTTTTTTTTTTTTTTTTTTTTTTTTTTTTTTTTAATTAGTTTGTAATTTTTTTTGTTGTTTAATATCTTTCTTTCCTATAATCTTGCCCTGACATTCCGTCGTTCACACTCGGCGATTCTTCCTCTCTCCCTCTTTTCCTCTATCTTGATCGATCTTCCTTCGGGGATGGTCTCGTGCATTTCTTGCCGATCGTGTCAACGAGCGTCGTCCCTTTATGAGGCGCTCTTCTCCTCGCTGTTACTCTGGCTGCTGTTCTCCTCGCTCTTTTTGCTGGCGTTACTGCTCTGAAGGAGTGGCGGACTATTATCCTCTTGTGCCGAAGAGGAGGATGAGAGAGCCTTCAACTGGGTCGACGAGTCAACGTTCGCGTCCTTTACTTCTTCAGGTTTTGGCAACAACTCTGGCTTTGATTCCTCTATCGCTTTCGACGATTTTTCCTCGGAGGAAGATTTTTTGTCATCGTCATCGTCCTCTTCGCTGCTATTCTTAGCGTCTTCCTTTTCGACCGATTTGTCTTCTTCAGAAGAGGATTCCTTCGAGCGTTCCTTTACATCAGTGGCGATGCCAGGAGCAGCAGCAGGAGCAGCAGCAGGAGTAGGAGCATGGAGATGGAGGACGGCGGCGGCGGCGGCGGCGGCGGCGGCTATTTCCGATTTGGTCTCTTGTTTCAGAGATTCTTCAGTTTTTGATTTCGCCTGTTCCTCTTCCGCCGCAGAAGCGTCTCGCTTGATCTGGCTAGATTCCTCTGGCTTTGCGGCAGCGTCGGCATCACCTTGGGATTGTTTCTGTTCCTTTGCCGCTTCCTCGGATTCAGCGCTCTTAGCTTCCTTCTCGGCTTGAGGCAACGCACCCGACTTATCGTCGGCTTTAACATCTTCCTTTTGATTGCCATTTGACGAGGAAGAGCTCGCTGGTTCTATCGGTTTTTCGATCTCTGCGGCTGTACTTTCGGATGCTACGGTACCATTCTTTTCCTCAGTTTGGCTCTTCTTTTCGTCCTCTTGATCCTTGTTGCCTGCATCTTCATTAATTGGAGATTTCTCGAGTATTACAGTTGATACAAATTCCTCGGCATCGCGAGTCACACGATCTGGTTTCTCCTCGGCCTTGACCTCCTCTTTCAATGGTTCCTCGTTCTTATTGGCTTCGTTCGAATTTTCAACCGTCTTCACGGCTTCTTGAGCTTGACTTTCAACAGACGCTGGCACAGCTCCTGCCTTCAGTAAAGAACTTTCCGCTTGCTCCACGGATTTTTTCTCTTTTTCTTTTGGCTCCTCCTCCTTCGCTGCTACATCTCTCTTCTCTTGGGACTCCTCGCTGGATTCGGCGCTCTTCCCTTCGGCCGGTGCTGCTTGCTCCTGAAATAATGGAACGACGAATTAATAAAGTTAAACACGCAATTGGTTCGGACACCGTTCCACTTTTCCCTTTCTTTTCTTTTGTTTCGTTTTATTTTCTTTTTCCTCGTTTAGGTGCGCCTGACTTACCTTCTTCTCGGCCGCTTCAGCTGGTGCTTGTGGTTGTGCCTCGTCTGACGTAGCTTGTACGGTTTCCTTCACTTCGGACGCTGCTTCCTTCAGACTTTCATCCTCCTTCTTAACCTCTCCAGACTGTTGTTGTTGCGGTGGCTGCGGCACAACTTGTGCTTCGGCATTTTGTTCAGGGAATTCCTTTTTTTCGTTAGCTTGCTCCAATGATGCCTCGCGAGCTATCGGCTTAGATTCCTCTTCCTTCTTTTCCTGGGACGAGGAGGAGGATAGAGGTTGCTGAGAATTCTCGCTTTTCGGATTTGGTAATTGAGCTTCGGCCGGAAGTTCTGCTTTAGCCTCTGCGCTTTCCACAAGAGCTGGCGCCGATGACGGTTCTGCTGGTGCGATCGAAGACGCGGCAGTATCGGAAGAGACATTGGCGGCTTCTTCGGAATTCGCGGAGGCTGCTTTTTCGAGCGGTACCACGGTCGGAGGTGCTTCTGCTTCGTGATGATTCGCCAAGGGAGCAGCCCTTGCTCCCAGCAAGCACACCATCGTTATTAGGACGAGCTTCATCATCTTGATCGATCTGCAACGAATCGCAACGTATCTCTCGTAATGATCGTCTTTATCGCGTAGAAATAATAATAACCGTGATTATAATTTCCTCTTTCACCGTTGAGAATTTTTATGACGTACGTACACGTATGTACGCTTTCAATGACAATTTCCCGATAGAGAATGATCGAGACAGTGGAAGAACGAAAAGAAAAGAGAATCGAAGAGAGAGGTCGAAACATTCACGACGTTTATCGACGAATATCGATCGTAGATACTGTTCGTACAACTTCGTATGCACATATCTATACACGGATATAAATGTTTATATGTATGATGAATGGTCAGTTAAGAACGAGAATAGTTGGGAGCTCTTTTCGCTTTTGAATGGAACGCGAAGGGTAGCGACGAGGAGTATCGGATTTGCTGATGCTGCTAACGTTGCTGGTGCAAGAATCGGCAGGAAGAAGAGGGACGGATGACATTGAGCCGAATGCATTGAATAAGGCGAGCGCGTTATGGAACTAATGACAGGATGCACGCCCCTCACGCTTGTTACGCGTATGACTCTCTCTCTCTCTCTCTCTCTCTCTCTCTCTCTCGCACATACACACTCTGCGTATTTCTCCTCGCGCACGCGTTTCGCGAGCTGGCGCGTGTCTCTGAATAAAATCCTTGATCATGGCCGGAAACGGATAATCTTACGATCGAAGAAGACATCTTTTCTTTCTCATCGAAAGGATGTATCGAGTGTTAGCCAATTTTAGGTATTATTTATCTTGGGTAAAGTCGAGTGTCCGGTGTGTCCCCTCGTAATAGTCAACGCGTTAACCTTCTTAACATTCAGGGAAAGCTTCCGTCGAGGAAACGACGTGCAAAAACGGAGAGGGATCATTTTCTCGAAAGTCCTTGAGAATTTACGATATACCATGCGATGTTTTATTATGGTAGATAATCATTTACTTTTGAACGGTATTGTACGGACAAGAGAGCGTGAAAACGAACGCAAATATGCCTCCCATTCAAAAGCATTAAACACACGATCGCGATGACAAAGGCAATCTCTTTCTCTCTTTCTCCCGTCGCGCGTGTATCATCAAATTCAATTTTCTTCGATGTTAAATATATCGTAAATAAAAGAAAATCTTGAGATAATTTTGTTCGGTTCGATGAAAAGACACTTTCAAATAAACTTTGAAACGAAATGGAATGCAAACGTTCGCGATCGGAAAGAATCGAGAAAGGGAAAGATCGCGACGGAGTATGGTACGAAGAGATAGATGGATAGAGAGAGAGAGAGAGAGAGAGAGAGAGACAGAGAGACAGAGAGAGAGAGAGAAAGAGAGAGAGAGAGAGAGAGAGAGAGAGAGAGAGAGAGAGAGAGAGAGAGAGAGAGGGAGAGAGGGAGGGAGGGAGGGAAGGACACACAACGGTCCGTCCAGTTTTTATCTCGACTAGCTTGATTTCGCGTTTGGCAACATACGTAACAACGCCGATAGTCCGTGGCTTGCTCGCGCAACCACGAAGTTCTTACGAAGGCGATCGACTCGGAGAGATCTTTGGCAACGATCGAAGCTTACTCGTACCTACTCTTTCGAATCTTGCCAGCGTTCAGTTAGCGAGGGCGTATACGACATTCCGTAGAAAATCGTTGCTCGTCGATGAAAGGATATTTTCTCGTTGTTTTTCTCTCTTCTATTTTTATTACCAATAATTTCTTTCAGCTAATAATTTTCGTAATAATTATGAAAACATAAAATAAATAAAATCTGTATAAGTAGACTTACTGTAGTTGTAGAGTTTAAGCTATAATTCATTTCAGATCGTTCACCTTGCTTCTATGTTAAGAGTAGTATTATATGATTGATTCTACGATTGAAGGTAAATTGGAAAATGAGATTCGAGAACTGAATTCGATTATCGGATTTCGAAGGAAGAGCGTTGATTATTTCTCTCTCTCTCTCTCTCTCTCTCTCTCTCTCTCTCTCTCTCTCTCTTTCATCATAGAATCGGACAAATGCGATGCGAGCTCGCATCGGCTCGATAGGGAGAGAGGAAATGCCTGTGAAAGATGATGGACACCCATTACCTCATCAAGATCATCAGAGTTGGAATAATGGTAGCGCTTACAAAAGAAGAATGCGGGGAACGATCGAGCGATCCAACGTCAATGACGTTGACGTTCCTCTTGTTCTTCTTTATGCTCTTTTCCGCTTTGAATTTTGCGCAAATTTTCGAAGGATCAAAAATAGTTGACGACGTTCGATAGCATCGACTTTGTTATCGTTGTAATAACGTTTATTATCGAAAAGTACACATTTATCATTGTTCTCAAACTTTTGCCCTTTCGTTCATTAAACGAAACGCGTTGACAAGAGGAAGTCGCGACAGGTCGTACGCCGACGTTGATTGCAATGTTAAAAGATTAATGAAAGAGAATAATTAGATATCGCACGAGTTCCTGAGAGAGAGAGAGAGAGAGAGGTAAAAGTGAAGAAACAGAAAATGAGACGAGAGCGTTACATCGAAGCGAATGAGCAAGTGAGAGAGAAAATTACACAAAAGGACCGTTGAGAAATCGGCACGATTTAGACTAATTATATGTCCTGTCGATGATTTTTTTAACGCGTTTGACTTACTCTTTTTCTTTTCTTCTCGCTCTAATTTCGCGATTCGGGACGTAAACTACTACTCGTTGTAGTTTCTCTCTCTTCTCTTTTTTTATCTCTTGTCGTTTTAAAAGAAGAGCGGCACGATTCGTGAAATCGTCAGTCGCTCATTTCGTCTTCTTGCAAAATTTCTTTCGCAAGTCTAACAATCCAACTGTAATCGCAGACTCTCTCCCATTCTCTCTCTCTCTCTCTCTCTCTCTCTCTCTCTCTCTCATTGTCTCTATAATTGAAAGCAATATTTTTAATCATATTTATAAATATTGTTTCTTCGATTGAAAATAACACTAGAGATCACTCGAAAGATAAATCGATAGATGGAACAAGAGAGAAAGAAAGAGAGATAATTAAATGAGAAGAAAAATGCTGTAATTGTTTAATTCGGTACTCACGTTATTTTAATCTTCCTCTATCGTCAAACTCGTTACAACGGACGTGGGGAAAAGCACCAACAAGCAACGGCAATAAGCGAGTCTTCTTCCTCTTTGCTCCTTTGATTCGACGCGAGAAACTCCACGAGAACCGATAGAATACCGATTATATGTATCTCCCTCTTTCTCTTTATTTTTCTCTACGATATGATTTAGCTATCTAATACATATATGTATATATATATATATACATATATATATATATATATATACTCGCGAATGGTCGTCGCGCGCGTGCGATAACGCTCGTTTGCAAAGTACCGTGGTGATCGGGATGAAGGTTGGGTCGTGTGTCGAGATGGAATCGTCCGGGCCTTGCTTATATACCCATTTACCCACTCGACGAGCCGACAGGATCGCGCAGGGGCCCCTCTGCTGTCCTCCTCCACGAGGGAGGGGCCCCTCTCCTCTTACTCTTTTCTCTCTCTCTCTGTCCCTCTTTTCTCTTTCTTCACTCTTCTCGTCTCTTCCCTTCCTTTGCCCCCTCCCCCCCTCTCTCTTTCTTTCCTCCAATGTTTCCGCGTCTTTTACTCTCCCTCCTTTCTCCCCCACATCCTCCGTCTTCGTTCCAAGCTTTTTCTTCCCTCCCCCCTATCCCTCTCCTATTATACAGCGTGTTCTCCGATTCAACTTCTTTTCGTTCTACGGCCCACGCCGTCTACCAAGAGACAACCAAGATACACACCATCGTCGTAGTAAATGACAAAAAAAAGATCGAGAGAAAGAACGATCTCTGAAGATTTTTGTGTCTCCCTATGAATTTCTCGCTCTCTTCTTTGTCTTCTTTTTATTTATTAAGCTCATCCGGTGTGTGCGCCTGTGCTCGTGCCTCTGTCCGTCTCTTCTCTTTCTCCGGTTCCTTTTGAATATTAGCTAAATTCGAGCAGTTAAGGGAAGTATCGTTTCCTCTTATGGGTCATTACGGTCTATCACGAGGACCTCCCAGTTGCTTAAACGTTATCGGTGATAACATCTCTCTTGATCTTTATCGCTTTAATATTATCTCGTTGAATTTTTTTTCTTCTTTTTTTTTTTTTTTTTATTTAACAGTCGCAAACCTGAACAGGTATCGGGAATAGAAATATTGCTTTTATTTTAATCAACACGGAGAACTTTGTCTCGATCGATGGACATTTCTTCTTATTTATGATCGATTCAAATCGATAGATTTTTTTCTTTCAATTTTTTTTTTCCAGTGTTCTATTTCATCGATCTACATACCTATTCACCTTTTACATAAGTCTCCGACAAAGTTCCGTTCCGTTCTTTCGAATCGAAACGAACGGACGTGGTCTGTCACATCTATGCATCCGCGTACGTGCGTACTTGGACGCGCGTATACATCGTCCGGAAAGTCTGCTCGTCGTACAGGAAAGCTCGTAAAAATTTTCTGGAGCCAATGTAAATTTGACCGGACGAGTTGTCGACGCGTTGTCGACGAGTATCGACGAGCCTTCGACGATGACGTGATTCATCGTCGAAGAAGGGTTCTCATCCTCTGCGCTTGCACGCACGTGTCATAATTTACGCATACGCCCTCGATTTGCGAGTTACACGCGCGTGTGCGCCCGCGTGTCGTGTCATTATGTAAACATCCAGTGAACGCGTGCGTAGAGCAAAATCTTTCGCTCGAATCGTTCCATGCAAAATGAACTATCAACCATCTGCTTTTTTCTTTTTTTCCTTTTTAACAGACAAGTTGGCATTTTTGTTCGTAAGTTCTTTTTATCTTTCGGTAAGAAAAACAAAGAGAAAAAAAAAAAGAAAATATTTTTACGCACGGACGAATTCCTTCCTACGATAATCATGAAAATATCGTATCGAGTTCTGATAAATTCGTGCTTTTAAATATTAACCTTTAACGCGTGCCTTTCGCGTAATTTTCTCATAAACTTTGATTTTGCGCGTTCGTCCTAGGATATCTTCCACTGGGAGGTCTATCCTACGCGTACCTATTGTAAAATGAGAATCCAAAAGATTTTACTTAAAATAACAATTTTATCGAAATATATATACGTATTCTATCTTTATGTATTCTACATATATATGTAGGATACATGTATGTGTTTTCCTTCGGGCGAAGGTCGATCGAAATCGACGATACCATGGGTCTCATCGACGGTCAAAATGTACCTATACGGATTGACTTTTCTCTCTCTCTCTCTCTCTCTCTCTCTCTCTCTCTCTCTCTCTCTTTCTCTCTTATGGGTTGAGAATCCGCTCGGAGAGTAACCTCTCTCTTCGAATTCCTCGAGAACGAGAGGCTAAAAGAGAGGTTCGTGTGTGTGTGTGTGTGTTTTTATGTACCTAACAAAGCTATGCATGATTTATCGAGCGAGCTATTACCTTTTTGGAGACGCATCGCTAACACATCTACGTTGATAGGATATTTTCTATCTTCTAAGCATTGCTAATTCGTTGTACATTTCGATACGTCGTGATAATTAACGACGAGACACGAGTATATAAATATTGTAGGCTATTCATTATCGTAGACTGCTAGTATTTTTCTAATCCTACCTCCTCCAAATTAATGCTTTTGAAATTCTGCGGTTATTTCATTTCTGTTATATCGCCGATAGAATCCACTTGGAGATTTGGACGCATCGGAAGATGTCATTTCTGCGATGCCATATCGAAGGCATTACTAAGAAAAGTCTATCGTTAAAGAAAATCACATTTCCTGTGTCGAAATTGTACATTCCTCCCTTGATCTTACGCCTGTCTATTGGACTATAAAACTGACTAGTATTACCAAGAAACGTTTGTGAGCTAAGAATAGACTTTAAGTTTGCCCGAGGGAAAGACTTCCTCTTTTTCCCCTTTCATCATCATCATCATCGTCATCTTCTTCTTCTTCTTCTTCTTCTTCTTCTTCTTCTTCTTCTTCTTCTTCTTCTGTTTCTTTATCCATATTCTTCGCGAATCCCTTTTCTTCCTGGTTCTGCTTTCAGCTTGTTTCGAGTAAACGCTTTACAACCGGCGATTGCTAACCGTTACGTACCGTTAGAGACGTCGCCATAATCCATATCGACTACTCGCTATAATATGTGCGTGTGTATATATATATATATATATATATATATATTTCTTTTTTGTCTCTTTTTGCTCATAGTCGATCGTATCCTATCGAAAACCTCGAGGTTGAAAGAAAATGACAGACGCGAAAAGAATGAAAAAAGGAAAAAGAAAAGGAAAGAGTGATCTCTAACGATCGAAGATTGGTAAAATACTATAAATAGATATAGTTTGCGTCCTCGCAATCTAGAGTTACATAAAGGTGACTCGAGCTAGTTTGCGCTTAATTAGCGGAAAATCGATCGGCCATGGCACTTTTCGTTTCCTTATCCTCGTACTTTTCTCTCTTTCTTAAATACGATGTTTCGCAGTATTCCATGATCAGCATCAAGGCCGAAAGAGCTCAACGAGCCCCGTTAACGAAATAAAAAGTTTAACGCGCGTGAAAAGGAAACGTGTTGTCGTCGTCGTCGCCGTCGTCGTCGTCGCCTCCGTCGTCGCCGCCGCCGTCGTCGCCGCCGTCGTCGTCATCGTCGTTGTCGTCGTCGTGTCACGTCGCGGCGAGATGTAATTCTTGGAAACAATAATTAGCTATGCTTAAGAAGCGAACGAGAGCTCCAAGATATCCGAGTTTTTTGTTCAAATGTTTAATAAAAATATTTACTCTTTTCGCGATCGAGATCTTCATTTCAAGGATCGACGGAAACGTATCGTGGAAATCTAGTAAATGAATAATCGACGCGTAAGAATCTTTTTTCCCTCTCATTATCATTTTTTTTTCATTTCCGCTTGAAATAACGAGAATGTTAGGAAATTTACAGAAATTAAATTTATTTTCCTTATGTAGAACCATTTAGTTGGCTCGTGAACGTTATAATATATTATAATATATCGCTCGTACATAATTTGTAATATTTAGTTAGCTCTTTCTATCATTATTATTAAGATTTATTGACAAACGACATTCCTCGAGTCAATCATTTTAATTATTTGATTAATCGCAAGTACGACCAAGATCTTTAAATCGAATATGTGTTTTTTTTTACCGACGATAAACAAGTGTTCTTCGTGTCATTTGTCACTTCACTCTTCATATCTTGTAGGATGCAATAACGCTCATGGCATTAACCTCTATCGATCTACGAGGTAATCATCATCCGATGAATCATTATTCATGATATTTCTGTGCATCGCGTTGGATCAGCCGAGCGTTGTCCTTCGAAAGAAGCTATGACCTATCTATCTAATTTATGAGAGATTATTATGTGCGAAACGAGAACTTTGATTCTTTCAAAATAGCCGTGGCCTCCTTGGGTTTGAAGGTTTCCTTCTTTTTTCTTCTTTTTTCTTCTTTTTTCTTCTTTTTTTTTTTTATTTATGTACGTCTTTCGCGTACTAATCGAGATGATGCCTTCGATCGTTAATGTCGTAACTTTTTTATATGTCTTTATCAAAGTTTTCTTTTTAAATCGTGATTAATATAGCGATAAGAAATAAAAAAAAGTATATTCAATTTTTTACAAAGAATAATAACAAAGAAAAACGCGTATCGAATACGGGTATGGAAAATCGAAGAGAAGGAAGATTCGAAAGGGCTTACGAGGTGGATCTCGCGTTTAGGCATATCTAGTCGACCTTGAATGCTCAACTTCTAATTTTAACCCAAACTGGATCCGGTTTTTGTCACGATGCGTTCGGTGTCAGGGTTTGCCAGCAACCAAGCAACCGGCTTCGCCCGCTCTCGCTTATCCCTCTCCCCCTCTCTCCCTCTCCCTCTCTTTCTCTGTAATCGATTAAATAATTAATATTCCAGGTCATTTATGTGCGGCTTAATTCTTCTTATTCTCCTTCTCCTTCTCCTTCTTCTTCTTCATTTCTAGTTATGCTTTCACGTTTTTCATCTCATATCATTACGTGGAATTTCTTCTCTCGTACGACGAATCTCCCCTTTGGAATTTCTCCGTTTGATTTTCATTTTCGAATTTATCGAAATCATTCTAATCGTCAAGTATCGTTATAATTTTTATATCGAGAGATGTCAATTTCTTTACTTCTTTCTTCTTCTTCTTCTTCTTCTTCTTCTTCTTGTTCTAACGACGGAAACGTTAACGAACGAACTCCGACGACGTGAACTTTGTTGACCCGAAACGCTGGAGCGCGAAGGAACCTACGCCGTGGTAGTAGAACATCCTAGAAAGTAACCATAACCAAGCAATACCCCTCACCTTTTTCTTAGCTAGCTCCGTGGGTAGATATCGTAGAAGAGCCTCGGAAAATTTGATGGATTCGACGATATCTTTCGAACGATTTCCTTCGTTCGAAGGTGTTTTTACAAATACAAGAAAAAGAAAGGAAAAAAAATCAAGAAGAATGAGAAATATTGTCCCTCCGATTCAAACGAACGTCATTAGTTCGTTGGTACGTTGATTCTAAAAGTCTTGAATAGAGAGAAAGAAAAGATCTTTCTCGAGAGAGGGAGGGAAATAGAGTCGTCTCTTCTTTTAGAACTGCCTTTGCAAATAGGCTCGCTACTCGTGCAATGTACATCGTGCCGTAGACATTACACGGCATTACGACGCGGATCGTGTAACGTTATGATTATCTCGCAAGGAGCCCAAGGTCCGTTTCTGCTTCTCTCATCCTTTCCAGGCACCGTAATTGTTCTTTCGTTTGACGCGCGTGCGCCACCACCACTTTCAGATTATTCATCTCCGAAAGAAGCGAACATTTTTTTCTTTTTCTTTTTCTATCTTCTTTTATCTTCTTCCTCTCGTCGACTTATTCTTTTCATTTCTCTTCTTCGCCATTTTACTCCGTCGAGGATGTGCACGAAACTAAATTTCACGGGTGAAACTCGAGAAAGCAGGAAATCCTGCGTTTTCGTGCGTGTCCGTTCTTTTGATTCTACATTATTTTCAAACACTACGATATTATTCGCAACGAAGTCTTTGCTCTTTTTTCTTTACTTATTTTCACGCACCTTTTGTTTCGTTAGCGTTAAAATTACTAGCTTATTTCGGTAAAATATTCGTCGATTTCACGGGTACTTGGGGGAATTTCGTTATTACTGTCTTTCATCTAATCTAATCTAATCTAATCTAACAATAAAAGTAACCTTTGATTATTTCGTTCAACATATATATATATACATATATTAATATATACATATATATATATATATATATATATATATATATATGTATATATTAAATGGTAAGAAATACTTGATATATTAGAAAAATAATCTATCCATCTTTATCTCAAGTAACATTTGCAGTAAATTAAAAATATTTCACATCTTATCTAAACCTTTTTGTAATTACTGTCAAAGAATATTCCTCTTTACTTGGAGAGAAATAGAAAGAGAAAGCGTCGCGTGTCTCCGCTTGCCTCCTTTTATTTCATCCTGGTCGGTCCAAAAGAGAAGAAAGAAAGAAAGAAAGAAAGAAGAGAGGAATATGCATTCAATTACCATTCTAATGAGATTTCTACGAGCATAAGTAATTTTCTTACTGGTACAGAGTCGGGAACCTTGAATCCGAGCCGGACGACTAGTCTTTCGAGGACGCTTAGGGCTGCCGTTCTTGGCATGGAAGCTTATAGCAACGCGATGTTGTTTCACTGTGGTACGGAGGGAAAAGGAAAAAGAGGGTGAAAGAAAGGACGAGAAGAGGAGGAGGAGGAGAAGAAGAAGAAGAAGAAGTGGAAGAAGAAGAAATGAAAGAAGAAGAAGAAGAAGGAGGAGGAGGAGGAGGAGGAGGAGGAGGAGGAGGAGGTGGAGGGTTGAACAGGCGAGTCGAGCGAGTCGTGGATACGTCGTGCTGCTAAAGCTAAGTTAGGATGAGGATAGCAGCGATTATCTTAACGATCCCCTGCGGCAAAACCTGAACGGCAACCCGTTCGTACCCCCTGCTCCGCATACAATCCCCCCTCTCTCTCTCTCTCTCTCTCTCTCTCTCTCTCTCTCTCTCTCTCTCTCTCGCTCTCTCTCTCTCTCCTCCTCTTTCTGTGCTGTGTTTAAGCTAGCGTCGCTCGGAGACTGTTGCTGAAGCAGCCGTTTCTGCTGCCGTTCCTATCGGCCGTTGTTGTTGGCCAAGCAAAAGGAAGACATCGGGTCCATCGAGCCAACTGAAAATAGCCTACCGTAGCCTTTGAGAAGAACTTGGAACCAGAACTCCTTGCTTCTTCTTCTTTTTCATTATTTTTTCTTATTCTTTCCTTCTTTATAGTTTGTACGTTCAATTTTCACAAATCAACGGTAGTTTCAAATCGTTGCTCTTCTAACTTTCTAATAATTACATTATTTTTTTTTACGTTGTAGCCAATTGTACGTATAAAATGACATTTATCATCTTAATAATTAATATATTTTATGCTAATTGTTAGAAATACAAGAAAGAGCTGTGTGATACGTTCGGTCGTTATGGTTATTCGGGATAGATTGATAGATAAGGAAAAACTAAGATGACCACTTTATCGTTTGTCTCTTTTCTTCAGGCTCTTACCTCTTTGTTCTCGGAATTGCGTTTCTATAACGTTTCAACTTGTTTATTTGTTTCTTTGTTTATCAGATTGCTACAGGTTGCACCAACATCGTTAATAATTAGTCTTTGAACGATCAAGGTCGAAGGTAAATGATTTCTGGATCGATCTGTCGTTGCTGGAAAAGGAAGAAATGGTAGGAGCGAGAGAGAGAGAGAGAGAGAGAGAGAGAGAGAGAGAGAGAGAGAAACGTAGAGGGGAGTCGTGGATCATAAGGACGGGGTGGAGAACAACGGTCGTCGGCTGGCCGTACGCTGATGTTACACAGGTATTACAGGTATTATCTGTATTACACGTATTACGAGTATTATACGGACGTACGTGACCGACCTCGAGAGAACAGGCTGGTTCTCTTGTCCCGCCAACTCAACCTACTCACTCTCCCTCTCTTTCTCTTTCTCTTTCTCTTTCTCTTTCCCATCCCCCTCTCTTTCTCTTGCTCACCAATAGACTCTTTTCTTTTTTTCCATTTTTGTAGTTGTCATCCTGTTTCTTCTTTTGAACTTTTATTCCATTGATTTTTCTTTTTTCACTTTTTCCTTTTATCTTATATGTTTAAACAGACGATTAATATAATAATAACGAGGAGAGATAGAGGGAATTAGCTCGATTTATCGAAATTCTCAGAACTTTATCGAAGAAAAAAGATTAAGGGATATTCTTGAGGTGCGACATAGCAAAAAGGAACCTCTGAAAGGCGTGCAAAGGCGACCTTTACGAACCGGTCCGCTGCCGAGTGCGTTTGTATGTCGAAACAGGTGCAACGAGCGTTGCACGATCGTTCTGCATCCTGAAGCTTCCCTCACACCGATGAAATTCCTTTTAATGCCTTTCGAAAGATCGCTCGGAAAGTATCGATTTCTCGATTTTTATATCTAAGCGAATCAGTTTATGCAAAGAAAGAAATGAATAAATAAATGAAACTTGTCAAATATTATTAGATCGAATTAGAAAGAGGAAGAGGAAGAAGAACGAGAAGAAGGATGAGGGCTTTGATCGCGTATCGAGATACCCTAAGAACTCGTGTTACGTTAAGAACTCGAGCAGTACGATGTCGCATTGAGAATGATCTCGTTATGTAGTGCATGACCTTAACGAAACCGGTTGTAGGAATCGATTTGCATGACCAACTTGTTGCACACTGCACGATGAATTACGTCGCGATCGTTTTGCTTGTCGTTGTAGTCGTTATCGTCGTCGTAGTCTTAGCTTCCTACGTCTTGATCGAGAAAGAGAAAGAGAGAGGGACGGGGAGGGAGAGAGGGAGAGAGGGAGAGAGAGAGAGAGAGAGAGAGAGAGAGAGAGAGAGAGAGAAAATCGTAACTCGAATTATTACGAAGACATAGGCGAAGCTTTCAAGTTTCCGCCATTTATTATCAATCGTTGATCAATGATTAACGCGTTGTTATCGCTAGTGGCGCCCATTCACGCAAGGTCTGTATTTGCAATGCCAAACGGTTCGTAGAATACCAGTTGCCATAATCGATATGCCTCTTACTACGCAAATCCAACTCAATCCTTTCGATAGGTATGAGAGTTTATTTTTTTTACTCGAGTATATTTCATTCTATTTCGAGCTATCGATAATCGTTTGATAAATAATCGACGATAGAGCTAATCACGTGGACTTGTTTTTTTCTTTTTCCTTAAACGTTTCGATTTATAATCGAAACTGATCTGACATAAAAAAGAAAAAATAATAAATGACGTAATCACTCGAATGATTTCAATATATAGTATGTATATATAATAAGATGTATATCGTTTTAACGTTTCAAGATTTCGTAGAATGAGATTCGTGAGGGTCGGAAATATGAAAAGAGGAAGACCGCTGGAAGAGGGGAGAGAGAGAGAGAGAGAGAGAGAGAGAGAGAGAGAGAGAGAGAGAGAGAGAGAGAGAGAGAGAAGAGGAAGGGGAATCAGATCTTACGTTCATGCTACATAAGCATATTTATATGCTTGTCACGTGCGAGACAAGGTGGAACGAAGACGAGGATTGACACGATGATGCTTCGATATACTCCATTCATATTTTCCCGTCACAACTGACGGCGGCGATCACTATCGCTCGATGAATCCTCGAGTGTGTCTTACCGATTGTCCTAGTCTGTCTTCCTTCTTCCTTCCGCTACGTCTATTGATTGTCCACTTTCGTTCACTTCCTTCATCTCCTTTATTTTCAACTCATTGATGTCTAATCTTACGTAATTTGAAAAGGTTATGGGAGATAAAAGGATATCGTTTCTCTTGATTTTAGCTTAAAAAGAATCACGTCGAAAAAACGTTTATAACATCATCGTGATTGTCTTTGTAATCAACCTCGTTCTCTTGCCCGATCACGAAATACGCGGCGGACTCGGCCGCGAACTTGCGCATACTTGGCTTCTTTGTATTCAGGGTCATTGGCGGTGATTCGATGATGTCGTCGATGAACGATCGATTAATATATCCGGTTTTAAGTAAGTATTTATCGACGTTAGTTGTTCCATCCAATCGTACGTCATCTCGTTAAAATCGAGCTGGCAATAAATGTGAATAAAATTGATCTTGAAATTATTCTTCGGAATTGAATAACTTGACTCTTTTTTTTTTCTTTTTTTTCCTTTTTTAATAATGTTTAACATTTCTATAGATATTTAGTATGTAAGTACATTTATCGAGCTCTCGTTCGTCATTTTTTCCTTATGCACACCAAACTTTCAACGCTTTATTACGTAAGAACGACAAAGTGTACTGCGACGACTGACTTGGTCAAATATTTAATTCTCCGTTATAAGTGTCTTGTATTATGCAAAATGACGCGAGTCTCAAAAGTAAGATCTCATGTTGTCCGTCTCTGTTTTGTCAACTTACTTGTCGAGAAGACGGACGTTCGATCGAACACGTTACGACGAATTCGTACGACGCATATTGCTGCGTCAACGTTTGCCAAGGATCGTGCCAATAAGACGAAGAGAGGTACAGAGAGATAGAGATAGAGAGAGAGAGAGAGAGAGAGAGAGAGAGAGAGAGAGAGAGAGAGAGAGAGAGAATGAGGTGGGGGGAGAGAAAAATATATAGAATTCTTTTTACGTAATATTTGTATTTCTTACTCTTCAAAACTCACCAACGAAGACTGAACTCGAATGTCTAGCTCAAATAATAAAAAATCCTTCTTCTTTGTCACGTCTTGTTATCTCGAATATATTGCGTGAGTACAATAAAAGTCATTAAAAAGCGGTTATCAGATTTTTGAGATCCGTTATTATTCCACTTTTTGATACAATAATTTCTTTCTCCGTGGAAAACTTTTCTCCCAGTCGTTCTCTTCGTGGGAATAAACTCTATATTCTTATTATCGTTCTAGTACTGTTCCACTGATGATACTCCAGACCCTTCGTTCATGACAAATGTAAACCTTTGATAATATCGCTTTCCCCTCCCACGCGTGTAATCATCCCTATTCGATGTTGGGAGGGTCTTCAGTGGTGTCAACAAATTAACCAATAGGGACCCATAATCTTTCGAACAACGACAAACAAGAACTACGCTACGAATTATACAGAGTTCTAAGTTTTCTTTTTTCTATTCTTTTTAACAAATTATAAAATCATATTTTTCTACTATCTCCCTATCTATTAGCACCTTTTTATTTCAGTTTATAAACAAAATTACGAATAAGTATGATGAAATATTATTACATTTTCGTCAAACATTTTTTATGGTAATTTCATTGAGATTAATTGAAAAATTCGGTCTCGTCTTTATTGCATCTTGGTTTAATAACTTGGACAATTTATTTTTATTAGAAATTTAAAAGAGACGCTACTGTGTGTGTGTGTGTATGTATATATATATATAAAAGACTAGAATCTGGTCTCCCTTCTTAGAAAGCAAGTATCATCAGGAAAATAAAACAAGCCATATTAAACACTTCGAACTATCGTTCCATTATCATCATGTTTATTTTATTCTCATTTCCATCGATCGTTTTTTTTCTTTTTGTTCTGTGGCTCGATAAAACGAGTCATGAATAATCTCGAACGTTTCTCGCATATTCTCGTGAAAAAAGATTGTTCGGAAAGATTCACGTGCGTGCGTGTATCGCGCACGCACGAGATCGTTAATATTTTTAGTGTGACTCGTCGAGGAGAACACGAAGAAGAGAGTTAGGTCATCATTGTCGTCGGGAAACGATATTCCATGCGCGATGTCCTTTAACGAAGGCCGCTTGTTACAGTCGATAAGTGGGCTTGCGATCGTGAATGGAATCGTATCGCTTCGTTTTTCAAATTTATCGATACCGATCGACCGATTCATGGCTAAATAAATAAAAGTATATATTTTTTTTCTTCTCTTTTTAATCGAAAAAAAAAAAAAAGGGAAAAAGTAATTATCGATCGAGCGAGTTTTTTTTTTATTAATCTATTATATAAATAATCTCATTGAGATATCCTGTCTTCCCTCTTGCTTTTACATAGAAGCAACTCGTCGAAGGCGTAGAGACGAGCCAAAGTTGTTCAACCAATGATCAAATAATAATTGAAAAAAGTGACGACGAAGAACTGCGAAGGTTTCGTTTCCTACCGTTCAACCTTGCGTAGTGTCAATTATGAAAAGCGTGCTAATTGCGTAACACCTGTTTCTCTAACGCCCGACTAAGGACGACGATTTACAATTAGACTTGCAAGACTTATAGAGCACTATTGTAAAGAAGAAAGGGGAAAAAACGAAAATGTAGAAAAAGGAATAGAGAAAAATGAAAAATAAGCCTAGCCCACGTACATATCGATGTTATATATATATATATATATATATATATATATATATATATATACATATATATTATATAGATATTACGTATGTCGTAATCGTAATAAAATCCGTTGTAATAAAATCGAAATAAGTGCCAATGTCGGGGACGTTTTCAAAAACGCGAAATGCAGCATTATCATGCTTGTATCATCATCGTTTTATTAAGAAAATTGAAAGCGCATATAACGCCGATCTTTCTCTTTTTATGGTAATCTATAATTATGCAAATATTTTTTTCGATCGAGAATTCCTACATAATTCAAACGTTTTTCGCTCTGATCATTTTTCCATTCTTTTTTTATTCTTAATTTGTTTTCCTTTTTTCTTATGACCATCGTAATCACGTCTAAGACTATTTTAAACAGTTCAATCACGATGATCGTACGCTGATATAAGTATACCTACTTTACATATGTATGAATGGTACATTTTTTTATATCTTTCTCCTTCCCTCCTTTAAATATAAAATTGATTTTAGACGTTCGATTAGCTCGAAATCATCTCTTACTTTCTTTTTTATTCCTTCGTAAGCAATCCGAAAGGATCTCTCCTTCTTTCGAATTTATTTCGTTCTTTCGTAATTCGTGTCGATCGATCATTATACACGAACCGCAATGCCCCAGGCTGTTAAAATTTAATTATTGAATGATAATCTAACCATAAGTTACATATACATTTTCTATCATGTTATTCATGTTATTTTCTATCATATTATAATGACCCGTACCGATTACGAGTGCTGCTTAGAAGATGAAGAAGAAGAAAGAGCCCAACGGACGAACGTTACCGACGACGTCATGTCAATAGCGATTTTAATACTTTGGTCTTTATTTTTTCTCTTCATTTTATTTCTTACAATTAGTATGAAATACATCGATCATTAAGACGAATGCATTAATATTTCGATCAGACTATGTTCTTATCTCGATTATCTGAATCAATTGTCAAGTAGATGATTGTATGGTATGACTTTTTCTCTAATCGAATTTTATAATCTCTTAATCGCATTAGAAATCTTTTCTTCCTCGTTTGAATTTTCAAGGATTGTCATTAATGAACGACGTAGTAGGTACAGACTCGACTAGGCTTTAAGACTTTATTGGTAGTCCAAGTGCGAAGTACGAAATACAATGGACGACGTTTCCAATTCTTGACGATTCTCTTCAATGTCAGTGATCGCGCACGCTTCTGTGTTGTCGGAAAGAGGAAAAAAAGAAAAAAGAAAGAAAAAAAAAAAAAAAAACATAAGGAAGAGAGAAACACACCGATCGACGAGGATTGCTGCATTTTCGTCTTCGTCGTCGTCGTCGTCGTTTTCATCGTCTACTCTTTTATCGATAATACGTGATGAGGGTACGTCAATTCAGGGAAAAATAATGTGATGAGCCAACTAATCGTAGAAGAGAAAGAGAATATATTCTTCGTAAGCAAAACTGAGAGATAAATACAAATTAGAAAGCATATTTAATTAAAACAATAATGATTGTTCAAACAAAAAAATTGTTCTATGTTTATCATTATAATTACTATTGTACTAACTATTATCTTGAAGTAAACGATCGTTGATCAAGTTCAATTTGTAATTAAAAAGATTCATTTGAAAAATAAAGAACATAAATATCTAATTTGCATCGATATGCAATTGCTAAAATTACTCTTATAAAGAATAATTATTACCGAAAGCATACTCTCAAAGTAACATTTTTCGGCTTCCTTTCATTCTCACCTTCTCTTTTCTCTTTCTCTTTCTTCGAGTTCGGCGGAAGTAGTGTCTGTCCAACGAGACGGATGCCCGAAAGAAAGTTCTCGAAGTCAATTCCGTAATGGTCCGAGGTAGCATTGAATTCAATTGAATAATGGCCTCGACGAAGCGTGACGATGTCGGTGACGAGGAGGAGTCGTGTGATGGGACGAATGGGGGGCTCGTCGAAGGGGTTGCCGAAGGGGGAGTGGGGTCAGAGGGTTGCTCAAGCGGGCGCGAAAGGCAGCCGCGCCGATCATTATCCATCATTCGGACGATTACCGTGATATTCCCGCGGCATTCGTCTTTAACGCCGTTATTCAACGCGTCGCCCTGCGTGAAGAATCAACAGTGAAGAAGAAAAATAGAGAGAGGGAGAGAGAGAGAGAGAGAGAGAGAGAGAGAGAGAGAGAGAGAGAAAGATGTTTTGAGACGGCGAACTTGAAGAACACGACGAGGTAATGACGGGGAGATGAAACAGAAGAGTTTAAAAATTATTGGTATCTTTTTCTTTATCTCTTTTTCTCCCCCTTTCGTTTTGCTTTTTTTTTTTTTTTTTTTTTTTTAACAATTGTAACAAAGATGTCAATACTTGTATGAAATTCTTGGGTTTCTCGGAACTAATGGACCATTTACTAAACCATTATTTATATCTTACAATACTATACGTAATGTATAAAATTTGATTTGGCCAGATCTTACTATATTTCTTATGCTTTGCTCTTTCTCTCTCTCTCTCTCTCTCTCTCTCTCCATCTTAATTATTCTCGTTTCTCGCGTTTTAGCGTGATTCACTTTCCTTAGAATTTGATGACTCGTCAGGAGGAAGCCAATCGTCGATTCTCAACGAGATGTACGTACGTTCTTATTATGCGCAAGATACGACGAGTTAGCTATCGGTACGTAAAACACGAGAGGACGTTCGTAAAGCAGCCGGATAGAGACTCGTTACGACTAGTTTATTCCTCGTTGTTATTACGCATTTCATAGAATTTATTTTTAATAAATTTTACTTTAATTATTGCATTCCTTTGAAAGAAAAAAGAAAAAGCCAAAAGAACTCGAAAAAGATCGATCGATTTGTGAGGATCGAAATATTATCTCGTGATACGTTAGAATCATTCGATATAATCGAATTATATTTCTTCGAGGTTTCGTTTCTTTCCTTCATTTCAATTAAACTATATCCTCTTTTAATATATTTGAATTTAAATGAACAAGAATCGTTCTGGCAAACGAACTATTCTTATTTCAAGATGCAATGATAATCTCAAGTTATTCTCAATAGCTTTTGTGATAATATAAAAATAAAACAAAATCGTATAAATTTGAATGGAAGTTGACAAAGTGGGTTTTACTATTTTCCTAGCGAATAGACCGTGGAATTAAAGTGGATATGCGGAACGAGCTTCCCATGTTCGTTGCTGGAATCGCGAAGAGCACAAACTGGGAGTGCCGGTGTACTTCTCTCTTTCTAGATGAAGGAGGAATAGGAAGAAAAATAAGAGGACGGCCTGCCGCGGCCGGCAGGATTAACGGGTGCTCGCACGAACGACCGAAGAACCTGGCGCCAGTCTCTAAATTAGCTGCTTCGACGTGTCTCGGGAACGTCGACGATCTTTTCTCCCTTCTCCGATTTTCATCTTTCCTTTTCTACCATCTTCTAATGCTTCGACAGCATGTCACGAGTTTTGCCTCGATAAATTCAAAGGGATTATATCTACCATTGATTTAACGTTTTCATAAATACTCCAGTGTTTCTGGTAAGAACGGTAAAGACCATTGATTCGTATGTTTTCTTTCGTTATAGATAAACTAATTACGACAAATATGCAAATTTTATAAAAAAAAAGAAAAAAAAGAATCCGTAAGCATTGTCCATCAAATATTTGATCGCTAATTCACGTAAAGTAACGGGAATGGATTGGAATAAGAATTTTCCACAAAAGTAGGCTAGAGATATGTCGGACCTTTCATGGACGTTGTTCGCACGAAGTACGTACTTTCAAGGTCCGGGGCAATGATATTAATAATAATAATAATAATAATAATAATAATAATAATAATAATAATAATAATAATAATAATAATAATAATAATAATAATAATAATAATAATAATAATAATAATAGTAATAATAATAATAATAAGAAGAAGAAGAAGAAGAAGAAGAAGAAGAAAAAGAAGAAGGAGAAGAAGAAGAAGAAGAAAAAGAAGAAGAAGAAGAAGAAGAAGAAGACGAAAGAGTAGAGAAGTAGTAAGGGAAGGTAATGACAAGACTGTGGAGGATGAAGCCAGTCGAGAGAGCATTGGAAGAGAAAAAGGACCAAGGAAGAAGAAGACGAAGAAGAAGAAGAAAATAGAGGAGGAGGAGGAGATGGAGGTTCCTCTCTCGGCCGGTGAAGCAGGTTTGGCTTTTTGCGTGGCGTTCAGCAACCGTATCGACGCGAATCCCCGTATATGGAGGCAAGCGAGCAAGAGGACGAGAGGATCAAGAAGAGGATGGGTTAAAAGCGGCCTGGTAGGGCTGCAAGGGACGAGAACGAATGAACAACGAAGACGACCAAGAGGAGGATTGTGCTCGTAGCAGCATGTCCAGAAGCTTCGTCCTTCGAGGTTTTGCCTCTTTCGAGCCAAGTTCACCGACCTATTCCTGCTTCCCTTCGTTCCCTTCTCTCTTTATGTCCCTTTCGTGGCAACGATCGAAGACGAAGGTACTTCGAAGCAACCGGCCAGAAAAAAGGATTACTTAAGAATAGTCTCGGAGCATTTATTTATCACGTCTAATCGTATTCGAAACGATTCTTTTTTTTTCCTTTTTTGTGTTTTCTTTCGGCTTTCTTCGGTCTCCATCTTTCTTCCTTTCTTTTTTTCTCTCTCTTTCTCTCTCTCTCTCTCTCTCTCTCTCTCTTTTTTTTCTTTCTTTTTATACAAGTCTACTCTTGGTCAAGATTCTTTCTCGTTCTCTCTTTCTACGGACAGTTAACGAGTTTTCGGAGCCTTGGGGTCCAAAGGTACGATCGAAGAAGAAGAAGAATAAGAAGACGAAGAAGAAGAAGAAGAAGAAGAAGAAGAAGAAGAAGAAGAAGGAGAAGAAGAAGAAGAAGAAGAAGAAGAAGAAGAAGAAGAAGAAGAAGAAGAAGAAGAAGAAGAAGAAGAAGAAGGTCCTAAACCAGTAATAACTTGAAAACCCTCCGATGGTCCATGATATAGTGCTCAGGACCACAGACTCGAACGTTGTTGTTGTTATTGATGTTGTTAGATCTCTAAAAATACAACTTAGTTCGTGCAAGCCCTCCGAAAGATTCTTTTATGTAGAAAAGTCCGTCTGGTTTCTCGGTTATTGTTATTAAATGGATAGATCTCGATCTTCGATAGTGTCGATCATGCCAAATAGAGGAAGAAGAAGAGAGCAATCATTCAACTTCTCGCGTATTGTGCGTATAAATAAATTTGCATCCGATGATCGTGGAGGGAAAAGAAGTGATATCTCCCGTAATGATGTCCACGGACAAGGTGCGCCTCTTCAAGGGAAGAAACAACGCACGTTGGACGTATGTTGAATGCACAAATTCGTGGAAACCTCGATACGTACTTAAGTTTGTTTCTATCTTAAGGTCCGAACGATCGTCTTTGTTGGAACTATCTTGTTTCGATTTCGTTCCGATTCCGAGGATGTCTTTACGATAATGGAAGTTCTACAAAAAAAAGGAAGAGGAGAAGAAGGAGAAGAAAAAAAAGAAGAAGAAAACTTGTCTGGAGAGAAAAAATGAGAGAGGGAGAGAGATTGTTCTTGAGATTTCGAGAGTGATACGTTCGCATCTTCGGTATCGGAGGCTTAGTAGAAGAAAATAATGTTCGCAAGGCGAACCAGCTCTCTGTTTCTTTTTACGCTCGTTATGTCCATGTCTTTGTCGTGTCTCTACGTGTACGAAAGAGAGAGAGAGAGAGAGAGAGAGAGAGAGAGAGAGAGAGAGAGAGAGAGAGAGAGAGAGAGAGAGAAAGAAAGTAAACCCGGTTACCAAGTCCACGCATAAGCAAGGACTCAAGCCTTCTCGTAATCGACGTTGAAACGCCATTTTGGTATCAGAATTCTTCTCCCTTAGAGATCAAAGAGAATTCTCAAGAGTTTTGTAAGATTCCTCGATGATAAACTTTTAAAAATTCTCTATAGATAACAAATAACTTAATTTAACCGGTGCCGATCGATTTGGTTTTCCTCTTAACAGACCTTTTCTTCGATATTTTAAGATTCGATCGGATCTAGAGACCAAGAAAAGCGCAATATCCTATTATTCCCTACGCGTATCTCCTTCGACATTGCAAAAACTCGATGGCGATGCTCGTGAAGGCATCCAACTCGAACCAGTCCATCCTCCTTTCCTTCTTTTTTCTTTTTTTTTTCTCTCTCTCTCTCTCTCTCTCTCTTTCTCTTTCCCTCCCTCTTTCTATCTCTCTTCCTAACGCAGGGACGAAAGACGGCTCGCGTGCTACGAGCTTCGCGCCAGACCCCTTCGGTAATACCTTCGCCACCGCTCTTTACCACCACCTCTCCAAGCAGATCCATTTATAGATCGCGTGCATTAATCGCAACGTGCGTGCCTATGTCCATGCACCTCCTGTGTATCCGTAGGGCTACGATAGCCAATCGAGTTATTATGACATTTGTTACCTTGTTTCCTCGAGAGGAAGGAAATATCTTTGGAGATATTTACTTGATTGATATTTTTTCATATTCGTTACTCTCCTAAATTGCAATTTTGTTTTCTTCTTTTTTCTCTTCCTGCAGCGTGAAATCAAATTGAATTTCTCGATGACGACCATTCGAGAGAGAGAGAGAGAGAGAGAGAGAGAGAGAGAGAGAGAGAGAGAGAGAGAGGGAGAGAGAGAGAGAGAGGGAGAGAGAGGGAGAGAGAGGAAGGGAGATAATACCAATGCGAACGTGTATATCTTAAATATTATTCAGGCCGCGAGATGCCGTGTCTCGTGAAACAGGTACGCTCGTTACATCTTCTCACGAACAGTATTAGCGAGGGAAGCATGAGATAACCGCTATCTTCTCTTCGGTGTAATTACCCTAAGCCTGCTTCTCTATGTTCTCTCATTGGATATATGTATCTACGTAGCTACGAATGAGCTCGTTTCATCACCTAGCTATCCGAGCAAGCTATTTATATATCTTAGATTACTATACGTACAAGAGTTTTATAATATTAGATATAAATCGTCAACATCAATCTTGAGCTCGAGATTATATTGCAGGTTTTGCTCGAAACAAACGGTCGTTGTCGTTCCGGTCATCACCATACATTCCGGTCAGCATCATCGAGATCGATCGAGATTATTATTTTCAATGTTTTCGAGATTAGAATTAACTCCTTTCGAATAATTGTCATCTTTTCTATGCCGAATTTTATATCAAAGTAGAATACGATACCGATCATGATTGGAGAAAAACAATATACATCATTTTCATCCATATTTCAGTAATTTATGTATCACAATGATATATAAATATATGAATCCTGAATGATCTGTCTCTCTCAAGAAAGATAAAAATTAAAGGTAAAACGATCGGTCAGGACATTTCATCGCGGCAAACGAATTCAAAAGGGATTTCACCCTAGCTCGAAGCAACATTCTGAGTTTACCTGCAGCTACAGGGCAGGTTTATAAATAGCAGCAGGAGGAGGAATCGTTGCAGCATGAGGATTGCACGAGCAGCTAATACGCGATGGCGATTACTACTGGCGCCAGCAAAGTCGGCTCTTTGTACCGGACTTCTCTCTAATGGCAAACCCTATGGTTAATGGGAAGTTAATATCTGCCATGTGCTGGCTACAGACTACAGTCTTCTTCCTCTTTCCACGCCTTCTTCCTTACCTTCTTATTCTTTTTATCCTTTTCTTATACCTCGATCGTCCTTTTAATAGAAAGACGAAATCTTATAAACTGCGTTCTCTTTGCTCTATCTTTATACAGTTTGTATACTTATACACGTTATTCTCTATGTTAATTTCCCATTTAATAGAATCGAAGAAGAAGATAATGATTCGGCTCGATACACACACATACACACACTTTATAGTTTTTCAAGAAAAGGAACACCTTTGAGCGTCATTAAATAGGAGACAAATCAATGTACATGGAATCATTATAGAACCATTCTAGACAAAGGTTCATTGTTGGTATAGATCGTGCTAAATGAAGTTAACACAAGAAAAAATATATCCCGTAACGATGGTCATGGAAGTTGCCCAAAGTACAAGCTCGTTATTATACTTTACTTCGTTAGCTTGATGCTAACCTGTCGGGAGAATCTGTTAATTTTGTTGGAGCTTATGTGTTCGCAAGAAATAAATCTTCCTCTCTCTCTCTCTCTCTCTCTCTTTCTCTCTCTCTCTCTCTCTCTCTCTCTCTCTCTCTCTCTCTCTCTCTCTCTCTCTTCATGCGATATCTATAAGATCTGAATTGTAAATTCTCTTAAATTTATGAATCAAGAGATTTGCCGTTATTTCGATTAACGTTGATCAGATCTCGATAGAGAAGTCATCGTCCTCATTCTCGTCTTTACTTTTTCGTTCGCTCGCGTCCGATCGATCGTGTGCTCGAGAGAATTCCTGACAAGGACTCCGCCTTCGGCGCCAACGTCGTTGATGGATTCGTAATCGTCGATCGCTATTTGTAGATTCTAGCTCGATGTCGTCGATCCTACGACTTCTTGAAAAAGCTCGTCATCGTGCCAGGAATAGAACCGGACGGTGCCTTCTCTGGTCGATGCACCGCAACAAGAAACGAGTTTGCGAACGTCGTAACACAACCGATCGACCGTTTCTTCTTCTTTTTCATCCTTTTCTTCTTCTTCTTCTTCTTCTTCTATCTGCTTTTATACACCTGAGAAATCTCTTTCGAATTATTTCAAAGGATATGTTTATTATTATCTCTTGAATTATCGAGTTTCACAATTTCATTTCAATTACGAGATCTTTTTCGATTTTTATACATTTTCAGAGATTTTATATAAACTCGAAGGAAGGCCTGTTTTTCTAGCTTATTCTTCTTCTATCTTTGTTCACGTATCTCATTCGGAACTTTACAAGGAATAGAATTTATGTAATAACATTTATATAGGAGATAATTTGAAAAGTATCGTATTTATCGAATTTGATAATTTCTGATTTTGAAATGCGAAGCAACATCAAAAGTTTTCTTCAATATCTTCATGTTTTCGAACACAGGTCTTACGCAATTGTTAAGATTTGCGTGTGTGGCGAACAAGGCGCTTCTAAAAGTCCTTGTCGCATTTATCGTCGAGCGAGTATCCTCGCGAGTGGAAAAGAAACGGCACGGATAGACGATAAATGTGCGAGAGTGAGCGCACAAGTCTATCTTGGGGCTTCCTTTTTGTTTCGTGACATCCGTTTCGTTCGTCTCTTTAAAGTCTTCAATCGTTTATCTCAAAATTAAGACCTATTAAGTCGAAGTACGTTGACTACTAAAGGTAAAGGTAATAAATGTTCTTCTTTACAGGCTTTAAAAAAAGACGACGACAGTGAAGTTTATTTATATATTTTATTTCGAAAAAATTATATAAGATTAATATTATATATTGATACAAGTCTTATTCGTTTACCCCATACTTACTTATCACCATTTAACAATCTCTTTGATATTCTCTAAAAAAATTCTAACAAACAAAATAGACATAAATGAGTATAAAGGAAGTTAGATCCGATAAATACTTGGTAATTTAACTTTTTTATTTGTTTCCTCTTCTACGTACTGAGGAAACTGGTAGGTTTATATTTTCAAAAATAAGAACCTTATATGTCGCGTAAGAGAGTCAGCCGAGCGGAAAGCTTCAAGCTTCAGAACTTCCTGAAGGACACGCGGACTCTCGTAAAGTTGTACTCTTAGCTAGTGCACACAAATTGTATGCGCTTTAGGAGGGACACACGCATTTCTATATTTCGTTTTTACGTACATATGTGTCGATGTTAATGAAAGGTCCCGCGGATAGTCGCGCAGTACGGTTCGCACCGACAAGTTGAACTTTGAGTTTGAGTTTACTCAGCAATTAGCTGCTGCACTTTGCTATTTCTCTCTCTCTCTCTCTCTCTCTCTCTCTCTCTCTCTCTTTCTACTTCTACTTCTTTCTTCTCTTCTTTTAGCAGCGAATAGAAAGAAGAGAAAAAACGATCGGTTCGAAGAAGACGAGTTCGACGACACGAATTTTTCGCGTCTCGAGGAGCTTTCTTTCGGTTCGTCTAGACGTCGTTCCTTTCGAGAGATTCTTCGTAATAAATCCGGTCTTTTATTAGTCGAAACTTTATACGTCCAAATTGATTTGTTAAATCATTACAATTTTCGATCAGTTAACGCGTAGATATATACGAAATTTATTTTGATTGAAAATCAAACGGATCGTAGAAAAAATATAATGTGTTCCTCATAGGACAAACAAACGAATATTACTTATTTATTCTTGTAGAAGTCTTTGTGAAGAGTTAACCCTTCCAACTCCTATGTCAAGCGTAAGTCAACATAGTATATTATTATTATGATTATATTATTATTATTATTATTACTATGATATTTAATGAAATTGGACATCCTGTATAAGAACAGATTAGTTAAATAATTTAAAGAAATTAAACAAAGAGTACAAAGAATTAATTCGTCTTATCCTAATTAACAGGTTAAGGTATCTACGTGATCGTGATCATGATGGATAGGTGATTTCAAGATGGTAGCAATTGGTGGCGCGCATGCACATACATTTTTCGTTGCAACTATTATATAGGTCCGATCGTACTGATTATCAACGTGTGCGCGTTGCGTTATTCCGTAAAACAGATACTTGAATCTTGATTTCAACACTATGTATTTTGGTATTCGTTGTTTTTTCGACAAACGTGCAATCCAACTGACTGTATAATAGAAGCTAACTGGGATTAGCTATTTAACGTATGTCTCTCGTTTCTACCTCGTTTCTCGTGGCTTTCCATATTGCGACAATGCAACGAGCATAATTCTTGGTCGTAGAAAGCATCCTTATCGCGTTCCTTGCGCATTTCATCCTTTTCGCTTCGACACGAAAGATCGAAAATGGCGAACGAACATATTCACGAGAATCTCATCGGAATCTTTTCATCATGGAACACGTATCCCTGATTCATGATGATAATCGATGATAAATAGACAAATCATACATCATTCAGACGAGAATAGCTTCGAGATATATCTATAAATTAGTGTGACGCCATTAAATCTACGTTCTTTCGTGATTTACGTTGAGATCAAAGAAAAAAGAAATAGAAAAGAGAAAAAAATACGAAGAAGAAATATAAAATCGTTCTAAAAGATTCGTATCTATAATATCTGATCGATCGTACGCTTGTACCGTTATTCTCGGTCAAGGTCCTCGTCGAGATAGAAATTGAAATGTCCCGTTCACCGTTGAGGATCGAATCTTCTTCCTGCCTTTTTTCTTCTTCACCTTTTCTCTCTCTCTCTCTCTCTCTCTCTCTCTCTCTCTCTCTCTCTCTCTCTCTCTCTCCCTCACTCTATCTCTCATTATATCGTTGTCGAGGTTGATTGTAAACACACGTTCAAGTAAAAGACGATAAAGTCATAGTGACTAATGAGGGATTAGTTCGTAGCGATCGGTGAACGTACCACGAGAGGAGAATGCGTGCTGCTGGTGTATTCTCGAAGATCTAGGATGATATTTATCTGAGAGGGCCGACGGTCTTTCGTTTAATATCACGCGTTCTCTCGTACAAGCCATTTAAGATGGCGTTATGAGATAAAATGATAGTCACTACAGAGTAGCGTGTAAAAAAAAGAAGAGATAAAGATAAAATTCATTGAATCGTTGGAGAGACGTTTCGTGACAATGAAATTATTTGATTAACTCAGAGGATTAATTATACCGCGGTTAATTTTACATACTACCAGATTTCTATTTTTCTTTTTAAAAGATTCTACGGTGAATGTTTTTTTTTTTATTTCAGTCAAAATTATATTAATTAAAAAAGAAATCAAATGTACACATATGTGTCAATGTCCTTGAAGAGGTTAACGTACAAGAATAACTCTGCTTCTCTCTTTCTACGATTGACTTGAAGATTTAAGGAAAAAAAAAAAAAAAAAAAAAAAAAAAAAAGAAAAAAAACGAACTACTCGCTCCGTTATTTCTACTTCCTTCTTAATTATACGCAATTCTGATGCGGCGTATTTACGAGCGTTTCTAAGTTCCTCGATCGGCTATTCAATTTCCCGCGATTGATTAGGATCGATCGTCATTTTATTTTTATTTTCAAAATAGTCGCCTTGAAAGGTGCGAGCTTTCGATAAAAATGACTGTACGTGGTATAATGAAAGAAATCCGTAGGCCAGCATAGGATCGCGTGAGATTGTAGCATAGGTTGCGTGTACTATAGGAGAGGCCGGAGGGACACGAACGTGCGAATAGGTTGAGGGTCGCGAGTGGCCGTTGACCCTCCTCGTATGTATGTGCTAGTCGCGTAATATCGTAGCGAACGTAAATACATACGAACACGTTGCCTCTCTGTAGATGCGATAGAATCCACATTGGTAATAGCTTCGCTAGTTTACCGACATTCTCTCTTTCTCTCTCTCTCTCTCTCTCTCTCTCTCTCTCTCTCTCCTTTTCTATAACTCGCGTGCGCAAATATTTATGTACGCGCCCGCAAAAAGAGAGGAGGACAGAGCGAGAGAGAGAGAGAGAGAGAGAGAGAGAGAGACCTTGGCCCTTGAATGTCTCGAAGGAGAGTCGAACACGCTTTTGTTCGTTCGATTGAAAATCCGACTTCGATTATATTGAATTGAAAAAATTCCCTATTCTATTGCAATCTCTCTATCGATTATTCTACTGTCTTTTTTCACGTATATTTTACATTCTCAAAGCTTTTTGTATAAAATAATGATTAAAAGAGAAATATATACACGTATTATTATTTTTTTTAATTGTTTCAGTATCCATCCAATGTACCCTGCGAACTTTTCTCAGATCGCATCGAGCAGAATTCTCCTGTTCCACCGGGGACTCTACCAGCCGGTACCAATCTCTCTCACGCAGCAACGGATCTTCTCAAGCGATTATTGCAGCCGGATCCATTGTTGAGACTCCGATCGATATTAACCCTTCAAACGCTTGCTTTTTATATGGGCTATAGCGTGCAGAGTTATATGTATAAAAAAGTAAATAGAAAAAGAACATGTTCTTATACAAATGAAATAAGTATTGTTGATTATATTAATTTCTTTCTTTTTTCATTTATTTATTTTATTATTAATATTATTATCTTTTTTTTATTTATAGGAATCTCCATTTAAATTATTGGGCCGGTCGAAAGAGCCAATGAAGAATTCTTTGAATGCACAAATGCGCTTTGACTTCGCCGACTTCGACTCCTTCGTTGTTAGAGATCGTTGTTGAACGTATAGAGCAATGCTGAGAGAGAAATCCGCACGATAGTAAAAAATGCAGCGTCTATGTTATATCTCCATTAAATTAATGGGCTAAAGTGATCAATTGTGCAGTATATTTGTTGTAAACCAAACATGTTCAAGTCAAACAGTAAACATACAGCATTTAAATGTTATGTTCACATATGTACCTGCTGACCAGCTAAGAGCAAAACTTGTTAAAATAAGTGATAAGACGATGTTGATTGATTATGAGAATAATATTGGGTTGGCCAGTAAGTAATGTCAGAAGTTTTATTAGTTTGTAACTTATAAGTAAATAACACTAGTGTTGTTTATTCATAAGATGTTTGTGTTATATTTTATATCAGAATATGTAACATTGTAGTATTTTTTTATTAAAGAATTTATTACAAAATATTTAGAATTTTGCATGTAAACGAAAAAAAAATATATTACAATAAATGACATTAATATTCTTTTTTTTTTTTTTTTAATTCCGACATTATTTATCGGACATCTCCAATAATTGCGGGATTGCGTGTTATTAAAATAAATACAATTAAAATCGACGGAAATGTGATTTTCGATAGAACTGAAGTGCTGAAAGTTGAAAAAAATATTACAGAAATATTTATAGAAAAATGAAAATCATTCCGAATTGAATGTTCCATCACCTTAGGAGCTATCTTCCTAGAAAAATATTAATATCTTATAATTAAATAAGGAGCAATCAGAATAGATCAATTTTATATAAAAAAAAAAAAAATCAGCAGATACCTGTGAGCATAAAAAATTTACAACTTTATAACTATCTAAAAATAATAAATGATTTTTGATTAAACATATAAAAATTAATTATTTCATTCACGCATGAAACTAATAATAACGAAACGACAGATTAGAATAAGTGGCATCGAATCTTGCCAATTTAGACGATACTTCGTGTATTCAACATATAAATGCAAAAATATGTTTCTATTGAAGTCTAATATGATAGAAAATAATATTAATAATTCATAAATGATTAAATCAAACTTATAAAACATTATATGTATATAATATAAATGAGAAGCTATTTACGAACCAGAATTAACGAAGCGAGAAGAGGCCTGAACACGTCTGTAAAGCTGCTTGTGCGAATGAGAACTGCGTAACATATTAGTAAGAACGAACGAAGGAAAGTCATGTAAAGGTTTTCAATCGTCCTTTGATTGTTTACATCTGCTTTAACCGGTATATACTTCTCTGAGTGATATATATATATATATATACAAACACATACACAGCGACTGCTTCTTGTTTTTATCATTGTCGGAGACTGGATCGTTCGTAAACATTATTAGTGGGGGAACTTTCAAGCTATTATTTATATTTTAATATTATCTCTCTCTCTCTTTCTCTCTCTCTCTCTCTCTCTCTCTCTCTCTCTCTCTCTCTCTCTCTCTCTCTCTCTCTCTCTCTATCTGTTAAGAGCATCACCGTATCTATTTGAAAAGGGATAAACTTACGTGTGCCTGCAGGATGATTATGTTTCAAATGTTATTTTCATTGTACTACGTAGTTTTCTTAGTTTCTACGCTACTCGGAAAGCTGACAAATATTAGATGGATATTAGTACAGTAGAAAATTAATTTCATGCGAATGTATATGCGTGGATGTATTAGCGATATTTGCATCTTTACGTAAGAAAGATATCTGTATGTATATGAAAATCGTATTTACGACGAAATAAAATCGAACACGATTAATTAACGAAGTATTATTAATAAGAGCATCGTTAAAAGACAAAAAAAGTATCGATAAGCAGCGAAAATAAAGCTGGAAAATCCGTGAAATAAGTATAGTTCCAAAGGAGAAGCCAAAACGCCAAAATATTATTATCACGGATACCTTTTAAATAAGACGATACCACGACTTGCGAACATGCATGCGTGGAAATCAGATTTTGGAATATCGATTGATATATAAAATAAAGATGTAGGTTAAAAAAGAATATACTAATAACCTGTAATTAACGAGACGACGAGAAGATTTGCTGCGACTGATACGAGGAAATAATTCCAAATGGCGAAATCACCAATAGCGAGAAGAGTAAATGGACGTAAGCGCAAGCGTAGTACGTCGGCTGTCACCATCCCATTCCCACGAAGCACGTAATTTTTCGATTTATCATATGAACATCATGGAAACATCAAAAGTATGATATAGGAATTTAAAAATTACCTAAACGTATACTATGTTAGATGAAATAAAAAAATTTAATCATTAAAATTCGACAGCTATGGAGATATACCTCAAAAAAATGAGAAGAAATTTAAATAACTTATACTTTCGATAACTTTATAATTATTTAAATAATGTATAATGAATATGGGATACAATGGATCAATATTTCAATGATAGATAATGGTTTCGCATTAATATTACATTGCTCGTAACACGCTCGTAACATAAAATAATTTTAACTTAATATTAAATTCATTACAATTAATGGTCATAGAGTTGTTGGCTACACGTGATATCGATAAAAACGAACGATAGATTGACTTTGACGAATATCGAAATAGTTTACTTTTGTCTTCCGAAGGATAAACATCGAAACTCTCTCTTTCTATACAATTAAACTTAAATAAATCATTATTTCGATAATTTAAAAATTATTTAAAGAATTTGAAACATACGCGGATTATAACTAATTAGAATTTAAACTAATAGCAAATTCATTTAAACATTAGGTAGATCAGAACAAAAATATTTAAAAAAATATAAATGAATATTTAAATAGAGTTAAATGTTCAATATAATATTACATATTTTTATGACGCGTTGAACTTGAAATATTTCCCTTTCAGCGTGCGTTGATGGTTTAATGCCAACAAGACGAAGGACCATTGGAAGGACAATGCGAGTTTCTACGTCAGTCCGCTATGATAATCCGAGGAGTAAACGTCGAAATACACTCTCTCCGTACCGCTAGATTAAATCATCTCATAGATACGATCATTCTTATAATTATTTAAACAATGCGTAATACTCTCGCATTACGTTGGGATAATAATTAAACAATATTACATTTCAATACAAGAGTCGCATAGTTCTTAAGACGCGTTAAATAGAATAATTTCTTTTCAACTATCGTCGATCGATAATGTCAACAAGAAGGACAATGCGAGTCAGTCTCCTTT
This sequence comes from Vespa velutina, assembly GCF_912470025.1. Taxonomy (NCBI): domain Eukaryota; kingdom Metazoa; phylum Arthropoda; class Insecta; order Hymenoptera; family Vespidae; genus Vespa; species Vespa velutina. The sequence goes on from NC_062205.1 coordinate 4,236,485, forward strand.
CGTACTTTGAGGAATATACGTCGAAATGCACTCTCTCTGTACGGCTATCTCTGATCATCTTACAAATACGACAGTTTCATAATTGTTTTAAACAATGTACAATGCACTCGAGGTACGATGAGGTAATAATTAAACAATATTACATTACTTAAAGCGTTGCGTAGATCTTTAAATGCGTTAGACAAAATAATTTCCCTCCAATCTTTGTAGATCGATGATGTCAACAAGATGGACCATTGGAAGGACCATGCGAGTTACCAAGTCAGTTTCCTTTCGTACTGCCAGGAATAAACGTCGAAATTCGCTGTCTCTATACGACTGCATTTAATCATCTTATAGATACGACTATTATCTAATTATACGAACAGTGTACAAAGTACGCGAAATGCGATAATGAAATATTTAAGCAATAATATATTCCATTAAAGATTGTATAGATATTAAGAACCGTCCATTATTGAAACCGATATAGAATAAAGTAATATTTAAACAATAATACATTCGTTCAATTATTAAAAAGATGGAAACGAAAGAGAAACTTATAATAATTTTAATATAAAATTCCTCTACATTAATAAATAATAATTTTAGTCACCTAGCAGTTGACGTAATGTAAAAATAAACACATTTTTTCTAAATCAAGAATAATTTTAATTTAATATTATGCTACTTAAAAATTTCAATTTCGGAGCAGTTGCCTCGTTTAATATAAACATCACCGCCTTTTTCTTCACTTTGACAGTTCGCGAGTTAGTTTTCTCTTGCTCTCCGACCTGTGCACAACGCGATTCTCTTTTCTAAAGACCAAAGCTTATAAATTAATATTTTCGGTAATTTCATAATTATTTAAAAGATTTTTATTGCACTCGGGATAGAATAGAGTAATATTTAAACATTAGTACATTTATTTAAACATTGAAAAGACGTGAATAAGAATAATTTTAATATAAACTTCCATTAATTAAGAATTTCAATTTCGGAGTAGTTGCCTCGTTTAATATAAACATAAACGCACTTTTTCATGACTTTGACAGTTCGAGACTTAGTTTTCTCTTGCACTCCGTCCGGTGCACATCGTGATCCTATTTTATAAACGCTAAAGCTTATAAATTAATATTTTCGGTAATTTTATAATTATTTAAGCGATTTTTATTGCATGCGGGATACAATAGAGCAATATTTAAGCAATAGTACATTTATTTAAACATTAAAAAGTCTGAATCGCGCGCGGGTATTAGAACAATTTTTAAATATACTTCTTGTACTTTAGAATTTTAATATCGGAGTAGTTGCTTCGTTTAATATAAACATAAACGCACTTTTTCATGACTTTGACAGTTCGAGACTTAGTTTTCTCTTGCACTCCGACCTATGCACATCGTCATCCTCTTTTGTAAACGCTAAAGCTTCTAAATTAATATTTTCGGTAATTTTATAATTATTTAAGCGATTTTTATTGCATGCGGGATAGAATAGAGTAATATTTAAGCAATAGTACATTTATTTAAACATTAAAAAGTCTGAATCGCGCGCGGGACTTAGAACAATTTTTAAATATACTTCTTGTACTTTAGAATTTTAATATCGGAGTAGTTGCTTCGTTTAATATAAACATAAACGCACTTTTTCATGACTTTGACAGTTCGAGACTTAGTTTTCTCTTGCACTCCGACCTGTGCACATCGTCATCCTCTTTTGTAAACGCTAAAGCTTCTAAATTAATATTTTCGGTAATTTTATAATTATTTAAGCGATTTTTATTGCATGCGGGATAGAATAGAGTAATATTTAAGCAATAGTACATTTATTTAAACATTAAAAAGTCTGAATCGCGCGCGGGACTTAGAACAATTTTTAAATATACTTCTTGTACTTTAGAATTTTAATATCGGAGTAATTGCCTCTTGTAATATAAACATAAATGCACTTTTTTTCGACTTTGACAGTTCGAGATTTAGTTTTCTCTTGCTCTCCGACCTGTGCACAACGCGATTCTCTTTTCTAAAGACCAAAGCTTATAAATTAATATTTTCGGTAATTTCATAATTATTTAAAAGATTTTTATTGCACTCGGGATAGAATAGAGTAATATTTAAACATTAGTACATTTATTTAAACATTGAAAAGACGTGAATAAGAATAAATTTAATATAAACTTCCATTAATTAAGAATTTCAATTTCGGAGTAGTTGCCTCGTCTAATATAAACATAAACGCACTTTTTCGTGACTTTGACAGTTCGAGACTTAGTTTTCTCTTGCACTCCGTCCGGTGCACATCGTGATCCTCTTTTGTAAACGCTAAAGCTTCTAAATTAATATTTTCGGTAATTTTATAATTATTTAAGCGATTTTTATTGCATGCGGGATACAATAGAGCAATATTTAAACAATAGTACATTTATTTAAACATTAAAAAGTCTGAATCGCGCGCGGGACTTAGAACAATTTTTAAATATACTTCTTGTACTTTAGAATTTTAATATTGGAGTAGTTGCTTCGTTTAATATAAACATAAACGCACTTTTTCTCGACTTTGACAGTTCGAGACTTAGTTTTCTCCTGCACTCCGACCTGTGCACATCGTCATTCTCTTTTGTAAACGCTAAAGCTTCTAAATTAATATTTTCGGTAATTTTATAATTATTTAAGCGATTTTTATTGCATGCGGGATACAATAGAGCAATATTTAAGCAATAGTACATTTATTTAAACATTAAAAAGTCTGAATCGCGCGCGGGTCTTAGTACAATTTTTAAATATACTTCTTGTACTTTAGAATTTTAATATCGGAGTAGTTGCTTCGTTTAATATAAACATAAACGCACTTTTTCATGACTTTGACAGTTCGAGACTTAGTTTTCTCCTGCACTCCGACCTGTGCACATCGTCATCCTCTTTTGTAAACGCTAAAGCTTATAAATTAATATTTTCGGTAATTTTATAATTATTTAAGCGATTTTTATTGCATGCGGGATACAATAGAGCAATATTTAAGCAATAGTACATTTATTTAAACATTAAAAAGTCTGAATCGCGCGCGGGTATTAGAACAATTTTTAAATATACTTCTTGTACTTTAGAATTTTAATATCGGAGTAGTTGCTTCGTTTAATATAAACATAAACGCACTTTTTCATGACTTTGACAGTTCGAGACTTAGTTTTCTCTTGCACTCCGACCTATGCACATCGTCATCCTCTTTTGTAAACGCTAAAGCTTCTAAATTAATATTTTCGGTAATTTTATAATTATTTAAGCGATTTTTATTGCATGCGGGATAGAATAGAGTAATATTTAAGCAATAGTACATTTATTTAAACATTAAAAAGTCTGAATCGCGCGCGGGACTTAGAACAATTTTTAAATATACTTCTTGTACTTTAGAATTTTAATATCGGAGTAGTTGCTTCGTTTAATATAAACATAAACGCACTTTTTCATGACTTTGACAGTTCGAGACTTAGTTTTCTCTTGCACTCCGACCTGTGCACATCGTCATCCTCTTTTGTAAACGCTAAAGCTTCTAAATTAATATTTTCGGTAATTTTATAATTATTTAAGCGATTTTTATTGCATGCGGGATAGAATAGAGTAATATTTAAGCAATAGTACATTTATTTAAACATTAAAAAGTCTGAATCGCGCGCGGGACTTAGAACAATTTTTAAATATACTTCTTGTACTTTAGAATTTTAATATCGGAGTAATTGCCTCTTGTAATATAAACATAAATGCACTTTTTTTCGACTTTGACAGTTCGAGATTTAGTTTTCTCTTGCTCTCCGACCTGTGCACAACGCGATTCTCTTTTCTAAAGACCAAAGCTTATAAATTAATATTTTCGGTAATTTCATAATTATTTAAAAGATTTTTATTGCACTCGGGATAGAATAGAGTAATATTTAAACATTAGTACATTTATTTAAACATTGAAAAGACGTGAATAAGAATAAATTTAATATAAACTTCCATTAATTAAGAATTTCAATTTCGGAGTAGTTGCCTCGTCTAATATAAACATAAACGCACTTTTTCGTGACTTTGACAGTTCGAGACTTAGTTTTCTCTTGCACTCCGTCCGGTGCACATCGTGATCCTCTTTTGTAAACGCTAAAGCTTCTAAATTAATATTTTCGGTAATTTTATAATTATTTAAGCGATTTTTATTGCATGCGGGATACAATAGAGCAATATTTAAACAATAGTACATTTATTTAAACATTAAAAAGTCTGAATCGCGCGCGGGACTTAGAACAATTTTTAAATATACTTCTTGTACTTTAGAATTTTAATATTGGAGTAGTTGCTTCGTTTAATATAAACATAAACGCACTTTTTCTCGACTTTGACAGTTCGAGACTTAGTTTTCTCCTGCACTCCGACCTGTGCACATCGTCATTCTCTTTTGTAAACGCTAAAGCTTCTAAATTAATATTTTCGGTAATTTTATAATTATTTAAGCGATTTTTATTGCATGCGGGATACAATAGAGCAATATTTAAGCAATAGTACATTTATTTAAACATTAAAAAGTCTGAATCGCGCGCGGGTCTTAGTACAATTTTTAAATATACTTCTTGTACTTTAGAATTTTAATATCGGAGTAATTGCATCTTGTAATATAAACATAAATGCACTTTTTTCGACTTTGACAGTTCGAGATTTAGTTTTCTCTTGCTCTCCGACCTGTGCACAACGCGATTCTCTTTTCTAAAGACCAAAGCTTATAAATTAATATTTTCGGTAATTTCATAATTATTTAAAAGATTTTTATTGCACTCGGGATAGAATAGAGTAATATTTAAACATTAGTACATTTATTTAAACATTGAAAAGACGTGAATAAGAATAAATTTAATATAAACTTCCATTAATTAAGAATTTCAATTTCGGAGTAGTTGCCTCGTCTAATATAAACATAAACGCACTTTTTCGTGACTTTGACAGTTCGAGACTTAGTTTTCTCTTGCACTCCGTCCGGTGCACATCGTGATCCTCTTTTGTAAACGCTAAAACTTCTAAATTAATATTTTCGGTAATTTTATAATTATTTAAGCGATTTTTATTGCATGCGGGATACAATAGAGCAATATTTAAGCAATAGTACATTTATTTAAACATTAAAAAGTCTGAATCGCGCGCGGGATTTAGAACAATTTTTAAATATACTTCTTGTACTTTAGAATTTTAATATCGGAGTAGTTGCCTCCTGTAATATAAACATAAATACACTTTTTCTCGACTTTGACAGTTCGAGATTTAGTTTTCTCTTGCACTTCGACCTGTGCACATCGTGATCCTCTTTTATAAACGCTAAAGCTTCTAAATTAATATTTTCGGTAATTTTATAATTATTTAAGCGATTTTTATTGCATGCGGGATAGAATAGAGTAATATTTAAGCAATAGTACATTTATTTAAACTTTAGAAATTCTAAATTGCGTTTACCGAATCATTTCTTCTTTGTATTTTGACGAGTAAACATTTAAAGTGTCTCAGGATGTCTTCGCTGCAAGTATCAACGAATATTAAGGTAAATATATTTTTATATCTTACATATCTTCAATAATTTATACAGTTTATTATTATAACGCTGATATTAATAATTTTGTTTTTATTTTGTTGTTTCAGAATGTCATTGCAATTGCTCGGGAACCAATGATGTAAACCAATGAACATTTGTATCGCTTAAATATGAATATCGCGAATTAGAAGCAGTGTTCGTTCGTTCGCGTTTCGCGATTTAAAAAGCAAAAGTTTTTGCAACGTCTGCGTGCAATGCAGTCGTTAGAGTCAGTGTTTGTTCGTTAACTTTATTAATTTTTTAACAGTCGCATAGCCTGTGTTTATAAAAGACAGTAGATTTTCGCGAAGTAAATTCAGTGACCGTTCGTTAAAAAATAATTATCGCGATATAGAGTCAGTGCATCATTGAAGAGATTCTTGATCAACTTCGATGTCGACCTACCTAATTTTCAACCACATACGTATCGTCCACTCTCAATTTCGATCTGACCGAGTGTTTTGGAGCCATCGCAGAACTTCTTAAGTAGTGAGTGAATTTTTAAGTTCCTCCAATCACTCAATCATGTCGAGGACGAAAAGTCCGAATCGGCACGGGTGATTGGTTGTAATTAATTAGTAGAAGAGCATTGAGTGACCACGAGTAAATTTCTTCGGAGATTTACTCGTGAATAGTTTTTTATTTTTTCATTTATTTATTAGATCAGGATAGGGTCTTTTTGCTCAAACGCGTTTATAATTATTTGAGATTTTGAATATTTTAATACATTTTTAAATATTTTACTCGCGCGAAAATAAGTAAAGAATCGATATTCATAAGTTCTAATAAGGAACGAGCAAGAAGACACTCGCGATGGATAGTCTCTGGATTACAAACGAAACTGTGGATGATTTTATTACAATAATTAAAATATTCGTTTGTAGAAAGGAACGTCCAAGGGTTTGCTTTATATTTTTAAATAATTATTAATTAAATATTTAATCAATTTAAATTGATACAAGAAAAGTCTCGATAGAGTCATTGGTTTTGAAAGAGAAAAATCGAGTAGAATGATTGCTAAAAAACAAAGAGACGTAGTCCGTAAGCCTAAATGATAAATTAATTAATTTTTAGCTCAGGATTTTCAGCAATTAATATACTATTATCTAATTTCTAATTTTTTTTATAATTAATATCTAATTTCTCCCACTCTGCGAAAAAGTATCTTTCGAAAGGATAATAAGTTTTCAGATGCGTTAGGGTTGTATTAGGGTTTTCTTTCATATCTTAGAATTTGGAATGAAATTTTGTCGTTACAGTTTTAGAGTGATAATCGATTAGGTTGAGGCACGAAGCAAAAAAGAGGCTATATGCCGAAGACAACATGTGGCTCAAGAGGACAACTTAGGCTATTGAGTTATTTTCGAAGGTTCACTAGGAACTTTCGAGAATGGCTCTTAGTTTTACCATGTTAGTATTTTAATTTTACCATGTTGTCACTCAAAATGCTCTTATGGTGATGGGTGTATGGGTGTAAATTTAAAAAACTGAGACGAAGTAACTTTCCGTAAATAATATTCCCACATTGCCACGCGTACGCGAATAGGATTATTTCATATTTTATGCCTTTTTAATATTAAACTTTTTTTTAAAACTTAATTGAATTTATGATTTTAGTTTAATAAAATTAAATTTTACGTTAAGGTCGATTGACAAATTTTGCACATTTTTTTTTTTCTAAAGTTCAATTCAATTCATAATTCTATTTTAATAAAATCAAGTTCTATATTAAAATCATATATCTATGAAATGTACAAGTAATACAATATTTTTTTCAGAAAAAATAATATTTCTTTGGATCAGTATTCAGCATATTTCATTTTTTTTGTTAATTAATCTTTTATTTTTGTTAAGTTTAATTAAATTGAATCCAGAATTTTATCGTTCGTATAATTAATTTATATATACACATATTCTTTTCTTTTTCCTATTTCTTTTCAGCTAGTTTCCAGGTCGTGGAATCGCGAACACAGGAAGGAATAATTAATAAAAAAGATTCTCTTAACATTTAAACAATATACAATACACGTAAATTATAATTAATTAATATTTAAACAATAGGATTTTCTTAGCAACGTTATAAATATCATATACATGTATTATCATATATTATCGAGTAATAAATATAATAATATTTCTTTTAGGGAGAATAATATTTCTTTAGGTCAGTGTTCTGCATATTCTATTTTTTTTTTGTTAATTAATCTTTTATTTTTGTTATGTTCAATTAAATTAAATTCATAATTTTATCATTCGTATAATTAATATACATACGTACATATAATTTTTTCTTTCCTTATTTCTTTTCAGCTATTTCCTCCAGGTCGTGGGATCGACAACACGGGAAGGAATAATTAATAAAGAAGATTATCTTAACATTTAAATAATGTACGATGTCCGTAAATTATAATTAATTAATATTTAAACAACAGGATATTCTTAATAACGTTATAAAGATCATATACATGTACTACTATATACTATTGATTAATAAATATACTATCGATTTAAAATTGAAACGCAAAGAAAATTCTCTTCACTGTCATTACTATTTATTCTAATTTACTCTCATTAATTATCCTTTATATATCTCGGTTGGGACCCATGGGATGGGCCCATGGGTGAGGGCCTCTGTGCGGGTTGCTGTTTCAGCATCATCTAGAGCTACTTCTATTCTCTTATCTATCTGCGACTCTCTATTTCAAGTCATATTTTTCTTGTTTTTATTTTCTATGTCATTAATACACTCTTATTAATTATGATTTATAGTCTCGGGTGGGACCCATGGGAGGGGCCCATGGGTGAGGGCCTCTGTGCGGGTTGCTGTCTCAGCATCATGTAGAGCTGCTTTTATTCTCTTATCTTTCTGCGGCTCTCTCTTTTAAGTTATATTTTTCTTGTTTTTATTTTCTATGTTATTAATATACTCTTATGAGTTATGAGTTATAGTCTCGGGTGGGACCCATGGGATGGGCCATGGGGGTGTGCCTCTGTGCGGGTTGCTGTCTCAGCATCGTATAGAACTGCATCCCTTTATTTCTCTGTTCTATTTCATATTTTTCTTTTTTAATTGTGCTTTTCAGCTATGTTATTAATATGTTATTTCTTTTTAATTATGTTTTCTTAATATTTATTTATATTGTTTCTTTTTAATTATGTTTGTAATTATATGTTTAATTATGTGTTTAATTATGCGTTTAATTATGTGTTTATTTGTGTTTATTTGTGTTTATTTATGTGTTTAATTATGTGTTTAATTATGTGTATAATCATGTTTTTAATTATGTTATTAATATATTCTTTATTAATTATGATTTATAAGTTTTAGGTAGGACACGTGAGAAGCTGCGGGCTGCTGTTCCTGCATCGTATAGAACTGCATTTCTTTTTTTCTCTTTTCTATCTCATATTTTTCTTTTTTAATTATGTTTTCAGTTATGTTATTAATGAGTTATTTCTTTTCAGTTATGTTTTCTTAATATTTATTTAGGTTGTTTCTTTTCAATTATGTTTTCTTAATATTTATTTATATTGTTTCTTTTTAATTATGTTTTTAATTATGTTTTCAGTTATGTTATTAATATATGCTTATTAATTATGATTTATAAGTTTTAGGTAGAACCCATGAGATGATGCGGACAGCTGTTTCAGCATCGTGCAGAGCTCTTTCTTTCTCCAACACTCTTATATATTTATACGTATTTATTTTCTATTTTATATATTTTATATATTTTTTATATTTCATATATTTTTCATATATCTTTCTCTTATTTATCTTCTTTTTTTTTTTCAGGGATGATCGAGTAATCATGCAGCGATATTCAATATGTCTTTTCTTTTCTTTTTCTTATTTTTTTCTTATCTTCTTTTTTTTCAGGATAGATCATCAAGGGATAGGTTCATCACTGGTCGAATGCGTCATCGCCTGCCTCGATTCATCATCGATTTTTACGCGCGGATACGGGAAGGATAGGAAGAACACTGGCGCGCGTGTCGGTGTGCACAAGCGTGGGTGTTCTCGGGCGCGATTAAACTTCGTTTGATTGTTCGTATCGAAAACGCGAATTTAGAGTAGAGCCACCGTTTTTCTAAAACTCACGTGAATGTACGCGGGCGCGACTTAAAAGGCCTACCGGGGACTTCGTTTATATTTGCTCGAATATTCGATTAGATTATCTCGCGAACGCGTTTTTTTAGAGTAGAGTCACCGTTTTCCGAACACTTGCGTGGGTGTCCGGGCGCGATTAAAAGTCCTATCATGGACTTCCGTTTAGTGTTGAAATTCGGGGTGCGCGAACGGCTTGCCTTGTAGTGCTGTACATGTAGTTAGCCGATGTAATGACGGTCCTCTTATTTGTAAGCGGGGGAAAATCCCTCGACCAAATAACATCGAAAGTCAAAATACCGGTTAACTTATGTCACTTTGGATTTCAACTTAGAGTCACCGTTATTCTAACACTCACGTGAGTGTTCGTGTGCGCGATTAAAAGTCCTACCGGGGACTTCGTTTTGTTTGCTCGAATATTCGATTAGTTTATTTAGAGTAGAGTCACCGTTTTCCGAACATTTGCGTGGGTGTCCGGGCGCGATTAAAAGTCCTATCATGGACTTCCGTTTAGTGTTGAAATTCGAGGTGCGCGAACGGTGTCACCTAGTAGTGCAGTACATGTAGCTGATCGACATTATGACGATCATGTTATTTGTAAGCGGGGGAAAATCCCTCGATCAAATATCATCGAGAGTCATAATACCGGTTAACTCATGTCACTTCGGATTTCAACTTAGAGTCACCGTTATTCTAACACACACGTAAATGTTCGCGTGCGCGATTAAAAGTCCTACCGGGGACTTTGTTTTATTTCTTCAACAGTTCTATTAGATTACTTCGCGAATTTGGATTTAACAGTAGAATCTACGTAATCATAACACACGTGAGTGTCGCGAACGCGATTAATGCGCTTTGATTTTTCGAAATTCGGAAGCACGAATTCAGATGTGCATAATAATCCATTATGCCTGAGCCGAGGAAGTCGAACGGTAAAGCTCTCTGTAAGTGGGGTCCCTGTAGCTAAGGCTAGATACCTCCTGTTAGCTAAGTCGCCCTAGATATCCGAAGCGGCGGAAGGCATAAGGGATCGGTATCGCGGAACGCGGATTTTAGAGTAAATTAGAATCACCGTTAGCCCGTGGGTCTCCACATGCAGCAACTTCCACGTAGTGAGACCTGGGTCGATAATACTTGCAAAGACTAATAGTAAATTTTTTAATACAAGTATTACCGAGCGAATGGCTGCATATTGTATTACTTCTCCAATATCTTTTCAAACTAATTAAACATTAATATATATCCATTTTATATCGTTAATAATTCTTCAAAAGAAGAAATATAACAGAAATATATTGTACAATAATTTCTTAGACAAACGAAAAGGAAATTTTTCTACCACATTTTTATGTTCGCTATCATTTTTATTTATTCTTATTTTCTCTCATTAATTATCCTTTATATATCTCGGTTGGGACCTATGGGATGGGCCCATGGGGGCTGGCCTTTGTGCGGCTTACAGTCTCAGCATCTTGTCAAGCTGCTTATCTTTTCTTATCTTTCTGCGGCTCTCTTTTCCGTCATATTTTTCTTTTTTAATTATGTCATAAATATACTCTTTTTAATTATGATTTATAGACTCGGGTGGGACCCATGGGAGGGGCCCGTGGGTGAGGGCTTCTGTGCGGGCTCCTGTCTCAGGATCGTGTTGATCTGCTTCTTTTTTCTTCTCTTTCTGGGGCCCTCTTTTCTTTTTCCGGCTCTCTTTTCTATCTCATATTTTTCTTTTTTAATTATGTTTTAATTGTGTTTTAATTATGTTTTATTTATGTTTTATTCATGTTTTATTAATGTTTTATTTATATTTTATTTATGTTTTTAATTATGTTTTTAATTATATTTTTAATTATGTTTTTAATTATGTTTTTAATTATGTTTTTAATATATTCTTATTAATAATGATTTATAGGTCTTAGGTAGGATCCATGGAATGGTGCTGTCTGCTGTTTCCGCATCGTCCAGAGCTGCTTCTTTTTTATTTTTTTTTCTAGCTCTCTTATTTATTTATATATGTTTATTTTCTATTTATAATCTATGTATATATTATGTTTTATTTTATATATTTCTTTGCTTTCTATTATTTTCTCCTTGGGTTCTTTTTTTTTCAGGATAGATCATCGAGGGATAGGTTCATCTGCGATCGGATGGTACATCGTTGGATTCATCATCGATTTCTACGCGCGAATACGGGAAGGATAGGAAGAACACTGGCGCGCGTGTCGGCGGGCACAGGCGTGAGTGTTCTCGGGCGCGATTATATTTCGTTTGATTGTTCGCATCGAAAACGCGAAATTAGAGTAGAGTCACGTTTTTCTAACACTTGCGTGGGTGTTCGGGCGCGATTAAAGGTCCTACCGTGGACTTCGTTTGATTTCTTTAAATTTCGATGGGGGTACTTCGCGAATTTCGGCTTAACAGTAGAATCTACGTAATTATAACACACACGTGAGTGTCGCGACGCGATTAGTATTTCTAAGGAGTGCGCTTTGTTTGTTCGAAATTCGGAAAGCACGAATTCAGATGTGCTTAATAATCCGTTATGTCTGAAGCGGACGGTGCAAATGGTGGAGCTATCTGTAAGAGGTGTGCTGTAGCTAAGCTACGCATACCCTGTTAGTTAAGAAGCCTGTGCATTGAAGCGGAAAGGTATCCCGGATCGGTATCGCGAAAGGCGGATTTTAGAGTAGAGTCAACGTTAGCCCGTGGGTCTCCCATTGCAGCAACCTCCACGTGGTGAGACCTGGGTCGTTAATACTTGCAAAGTCAAATTGTAAATCTTATTACGCAAGTATTACCGAGCGAATGGCTGCATATTGTATTACTTTTCCAATATCTTTTCAATCTAATTCCAACTAAACATTAACATATTTTCATCTTATATAGCTGATAATACTTCGAAAGAAGAAATATAACAGAATTTATTGTACAATAATTTCTTACAGAAACGACAAGGAAATTTATCTATCATACCTTTATGTCCGCTGTTATTTCTATTTATTCTTATTTATTCTCTCTAATTATCCTTTATCCTTATCTCGGGTGGGACCCATGGGAGGGGCCCATGGGTGAGGGCTTCTGTGCGGGTTGCTGTCTCAGCATCGTGTGGTGTTGTTTCTCTTTTCTTTTCTTTCTGGGGCTCTTTTTTCGTTCTCCGGCTATCTTTACCTTCTCCGGCACTCTTTTCTATCTCATATTTTTATTTTTCAATTATGTTTTCAATTATGTTATCAATATGTTATTTCCTTTTAATTGTATTTTCTTAATATTTATTTATGTTGTTTCTTTTTATTTATATTTTTAATTATGTGTTCAATTATGTTTTTTATTATGTTCTTAATTATGTTTCTTTCTCTAGCTTTCTTATTTATTTATATATGTTTATTTTCTATTTTATTTATTTTTTATTTATAATCTATGTATATATTATGTTTTATTTTATATATTTTTGTCCTTTCTCTTATTTTCTTTCCAGTTTTTTCTTTTTCAGGATAGATCATCGAGGGATAGGTTCATCTGCGGTCGCATGATACATCGCATGGCAGGATTCATCATCGATTTCTACGCGCGAATACGGGAAGGATAGGAAGAACACTGGCGCGCGTGTCGGCGGGCACAGGCGTGGGTGTTCTCGGGCGCGATTATATTTCGTTTGATTGTTCGCATCGAAAACGCGAAATTAGAGTAGAGTCACGTTTTTCTAACACTTGCGTGGGTGTTCGGGCGTGATTAAAGGTCCTACCGTGGACTTCGTTTGATTTCTTTAAATTTCGATGGGGGTACTTCGCGAATTTTCGGCTTAACAGTAGAATCTACGTAATTATAACACACACGTGAGTGTCGCGACGCGATTAGTATTTCTAAGGAGTGCGCTTTGTTTTTTCGAAATTCGGAAAGCACGAATTCAGATGTGCTTAATAATCCGTTATGTCTGAAGCGGACGGTGCAAATGGTGGAGCTATCTGTAAGAGGTGTGCTGTAGCTAAGCTACGCATACCCTGTTAGTTAAGAAGCCTGTGCATTGAAGCGGAAAGGTATCCCGGATCGGTATCGCGAAAGGCGGATTTTAGAGTAGAGTCAACGTTAGCCCGTGGGTCTCCCATTGCAGCAACCTCCACGTGGTGAGACCTGGGTCGTTAATACTTGCAAAGTCAAATTGTAAATCTTATTACGCAAGTATTACCGAGCGAATGGCTGCATATTGTATTACTTTTCCAATATCTTTTCAATCTAATTCCAACTAAACATTAACATATTTTCATCTTATATAGCTGATAATACTTCGAAAGAAGAAATATAACAGAATTTATTGTACAATAATTTCTTACAGAAACGACAAGGAAATTTATCTATCATACCTTTATGTCCGCTGTTATTTCTATTTATTCTTATTTATCCTCTCTAATTATCCTTTATCCTTATCTCGGGTGGGACCCATGGGAGGGGCCCATGGGTGAGGGCTTCTGTGCGGGTTGCTGTCTCAGCATCGTGTGGTGTTGTTTCTCTTTTCTTTTCTTTCTGGGGCTCTTTTTTCGTTCTCCGGCTATCTTTACCTTCTCCGGCACTCTTTTCTATCTCATATTTTTATTTTTCAATTATGTTTTCAATTATGTTATCAATATGTTATTTCCTTTTAATTGTATTTTCTTAATATTTATTTATGTTGTTTCTTTTTATTTATATTTTTAATTATGTGTTCAATTATGTTTTTTATTATGTTCTTAATTATGTTTCTTTCTCTAGCTTTCTTATTTATTTATATATGTTTATTTTCTATTTTATTTATTTTTTATTTATAATCTATGTATATATTATGTTTTATTTTATATATTTTTGTCCTTTCTCTTATTTTCTTTCCAGTTTTTTCTTTTTCAGGATAGATCATCGAGGGATAGGTTCATCTGCGGTCGCATGATACATCGCATGGCAGGATTCATCATCGATTTCTACGCGCGAATACGGGAAGGATAGGAAGAACACTGGCGCGCGTGTCGGCGGGCACAGGCGTGGGTGTTCTCGGGCGCGATTATATTTCGTTTGATTGTTCGCATCGAAAACGCGAAATTAGAGTAGAGTCACGTTTTTCTAACACTTGCGTGGGTGTTCGGGCGCGATTAAAGGTCCTACCGTGGACTTCGTTTGATTTCTTTAAATTTCGATGGGGGTACTTCGCGAATTTCGGCTTAACAGTAGAATCTACGTAATTATAACACACACGTGAGTGTCGCGACGCGATTAGTATTTCTAAGGAGTGCGCTTTGTTTGTTCGAAATTCGGAAAGCACGAATTCAGATGTGCTTAATAATCCGTTATGTCTGAAGCGGACGGTGCAAATGGTGGAGCTATCTGTAAGAGGTGTGCTGTAGCTAAGCTACGCATACCCTGTTAGTTAAGAAGCCTGTGCATTGAAGCGGAAAGGTATCCCGGATCGGTATCGCGAAAGGCGGATTTTAGAGTAGAGTCAACGTTAGCCCGTGGGTCTCCCATTGCAGCAACCTCCACGTGGTGAGACCTGGGTCGTTAATACTTGCAAAGTCTAATTGTAAATCTTATAACGCAAGTATTACCGAGCGAATGGCTGCATATTGTATTACTTTTCCAATATCTTTTCAATCTAATTCCAACTAAACATTAACATATTTTCATCTTATATAGCTGATAATACTTCGAAAGAAGAAATATAACAGAATTTATTGTACAATAATTTCTTACAGAAACGACAAGGAAATTTATTTATCATACCTTTATGTCCGCTGTTATTTCTATTTATTCTTACTTATTCTCTCTAATTATCCTTTATCCTTATCTCGGGTGGGACCCATGGGAGGGGCCCATGGGTGAGGGCCTCTGTGCGGGTTGCTGTCTCAGCATCGTGTGGAGTTGTTTCTCTTTCCTTCTCTTTCTGGGGCTCTTTTTTCGTTCTCCGACTCTCTTTACATTCTCCGGCACTCTTTTTGTTCTCCGGCTCTCTTTTCTATCTCATACTTTTATTTTACAATTATGGTTTCAATTATGTTATCAATATGTTATTTCCTTTGAATTGTATTTTCTTAATATTTATTTATGTTGTTTCTCTTTATTTATATTTTTGATCATGTGTTCAATTATGTTTTTAATTATGTTTTTAATTATGTTTTTTTTCTTTCTTTCTCTAGCTTTCTTATTTATTTATATATGTTTATTTTCTATTTTATTTATTTTTTGTTATATTTATTTTCTATTTATAATATATATATATATATATATATATATATATATATATATATTATGTTTTATTTTATATATTTCTTTGCTTTCTATTATTTTCTCTTTGGGTTCTTTTTTTTTCAGGATAGATCATCGAGGGATAGGTTCATCTGCGATGGTACATCGTTGGATTCATCATCGATTTCTACGCGCGAATACGGGAAGGATAGGAAGAACACTGGCGCGCGTGTCGGCGGGCACAGGCGTTAGTGTTCTCGGGCGCGATTATATTTCGTTTGATTGTTCGCATCGAAAACGCGAAATTAGAGTAGAGTCACGTTTTTCTAACACTTGCGTGGGTGTTCGGGCGCGATTAAAGGTCCTACCGTGGACTTCGTTTGATTTCTTTAAATTTCGATGGGGGTACTTCGCGAATTTCGGCTTAACAGTAGAATCTACGTAATTATAACACACACGTGAGTGTCGCGACGCGATTAGTATTTCTAAGGAGTGCGCTTTGTTTGTTCGAAATTCGGAAAGCACGAATTCAGATGTGCTTAATAATCCGTTATGTCTGAAGCGGGCGGTGCAAATGGTGGAGCTATCTGTAAGAGGTGTGCAGTAGCTAAGCTACGCATACCCTGTTAGTTAAGAAGCCTGTGCATTGAAGCGGAAAGGTATCCCGGATCGGTATCGCGGAAGGCGGATTTTAGAGTAGAGTCAACGTTATCCCGTGGGTCTCCCATTGCAGCAACCTCCACGTGGTGGGACCTGGGTCGGTATTACTTGCAAAGTCTATTTCTAAATCATATAACGCAAGTATTATCGAGCGAATGGCTGCATGTCTTTATCCGATTTAAAAATTTTTTCTTTTCTTACCTTACTAGACGTTACTTTCATTTTACTCAGTTCATTATGTTAGAATACATAAAGATAAGATTAGACTAAAAGTATTCTTAAATAATTTCTTAGAAAAATATTTTGAAGTGTTTTTAATTGTCTTAATAATTAAATTAAACAATATTAAATTTTGTAAAGCGTTCCATAGCTCTTCAAACGCGTTAGATAAAGTAGCTGTCTTTCGCTCTTTCTTGTTCGATAATTCCAAGAAGAAGGAACAGTGGAAGGACGATACGAGATACTACGTCAGCTTCCTTTCGTACTACGAGGTGTAAACGTAGAAATGAAATACTTCCTTACCGCTAAATTCTATCGTCTTATAGATACGATTACTTTATAATTATTTAAACAATGTACAATGGACTTGGAGTATGATGAGACAGTAATTAAACAATATAGGAATTCGTAAAGCGTTGTATAGCTCTTAAGACGTTTTATATAAAATAGTTCTCACTCACTTTTTGTCGATCGATAATGCCAACAAAGAAGAAGCAATGGAAGGGCGATACGGGATAGACGTCAGCCTCCTTTCGTACTCCGGAGAATAAATGTCGTAATGAAATTTTTTCGTACCTTTATATTCAATCGTCTTATAGATATGTTTGTTTTTATAATTTCATAAACCCGTGGGTTTCCGTGTGCAGCAACTTCCACTTAGTGAGTCCTCTGCCGATATTACTTGCGAAGTCTAATTCTAAATCATGTAGCGGAAGTGTTACAGAACGAACGACTGCATATTTTAAGATTTTTCCATTATCTTTTCTATCTAATTCCAACTAAACATTAACGTATACTCCTCCTATATTGCTAAAAACTTCAAATAAATAAAAGATTTAACGTGGAAAAGAAGAAGATTATAAAGAAAATAAAGGAATGTTGGAAGATGCGATGTAGCCGGTGCAGCTGATAACGAAAGTTGGACATCTCGGAGATCCCTACATTCTGTTAAAATCAGAGTAGAATAATGCAGTTAAATTTTTTCCTATCAAAAGAAAAAGATCCGCCGGTCTTTCGAGATTATTGTCTTTTTATAGTAGCGAACAACAATCGATTCCTCAGCTTCGAGCATAGTTGCGACGTCGTTCGGAAACTGGAAAGTAGAAAGAATATTATTAGTATCATCATTGTAATACCAAAGCATTGAAAATATTTTTAATGTTTGGTGTAAAAATATGTATATGTAATGTTCAGAGACACAGAATATTGTTTATTTAATAAAAGTAATATATAATCAGTTCATGCGCATCATCTAGCGTGAATGTTGCCGCAATAATCGCCGGAGTCCTCGTTGTTTGCCATTTCTCTCCACCATTCAACGTGTTAAAATATTAAATTATGTCAACACTTTCATTTATACAAACTTTTTCAGTACGTACATTCGTTCGCCATTTTTTCTCAAGATAAATTTTATTTTTACCTGCCATAGTTACGTTGTTACATTGTAGTGCATATTTCTATTACTAATATCAAAATAATTATTATCGTGTAAATATTTTTACCAATATCCCTATTGTTATTATAATTATGCGAATTATTATGATTACAGTTTACAAAAAACATTATTTATATTGTTTTCATTATAACGAATAAACTTATGAAAGCAACTATTATTATTGGATTTTATTTGGCACGCGTAGGAGTTACGTCTGCTTGTTTCACATAAACGTACTAGTTGTTTCTTAGTTACGTTGTCTGTACGTCTAATAGATGCTAGATAAAAAAAGATCTACCATAAAGGTTAGTTAAAAAAAAAAATATAAAAAAAAGTTTGCGTACTAGTTGCGTCAGGGTTAGCTCCGAGTTGCGTCTGGTTACGTCCTAGAAGCGTCAGGGTTGAGACTGACGTGGCGTTTGGTAGTGTTTAAAAGTTGTGTCTGGTTGCGACTGAAGTTGCGTCTGGTTACGTCCGAGTAGCGTCAGGGTAGCGACTGACACTGCGTCTGGTAGTGTTTAAAAGTTGTGTCTGGTTGCGACTGAAGTTGCGTCTGGTTACGTCCGAGTAGCGTCAGGGTAGCGACTGACGCTGCGTCTGGTAGTGTTTAAAAGTTGTGTCTGGTTGCGACTGAAGTTGTGTCTGGTTACGTCCGAGTAGCGTCAGGGTTGAGACTGACGCTGCGTCTGGTAGTGTTTAAAAGTTGTGTCTGGTTGCGACTGCAGTTGTGTCTGGTTACGTCCGAGTAGCGTCAGGGTTGAGACTGACGCTGCGTCTGGTAGTGTTTAAAAGTTGTGTCTGGTTGCGACTGAAGTTGCGTCTGGTTACGTCCGAGTAGCGTCAGGGTAGCGACTGACGTTGCGTCTGGTTGTGTTTAAAAGTTGTGTTTGGTTGCGACTGCAGTTGCGTCTGGTTACGTCCGAGTAGCGTCAGGGTAGCGACTGACGTTGCGTCTGGTTGTGTTTAAAAGTTGTTTCTGGTTGCGACTGCAGTTGTGTCTGGTTACGTCCGAGTAGCGTCAGGGTTGAGACTGACGCTGCGTCTGGTTGTGTTTAAAAGTTGTATTTGGTTGCGTCAGGGTTGCGTCAGGGTTGCGTCAGGGTTGCGTCAGGGTTGCGTCAGGGTTGCGTCAGGGTTGCGTCAGGGTTGCGTCAGGGTTGCGTCAGGGTTGCGTCAGGGTTGCGTCAGGGTTGCGTCAGGGTTGCGTCAGGGTTGCGTCAGGGTTGCGTCAGGGTTGCGTCAGGGTTGCGTCAGGGTTGCGTCAGGGTTGCGTCAGGGTTGCGTCAGGGTTGCGTCAGGGTTGCGTCAGGGTTGCGTCAGGGTTGCGTCAGGGTTGCGTCAGGGTTGCGTCAGGGTTGCGTCAGGGTTGCGTCAGGGTTGCGTCAGGGTTGCGTCAGGGTTGCGTCAGGGTTGCGTCAGGGTTGCGTCAGGGTTGCGTCAGGGTTGCGTCAGGGTTGCGTCAGGGTTGCGTCAGGGTTGCGTCAGGGTTGCGTCAGGGTTGCGTCAGGGTTGCGTCAGGGTTGCGTCAGGGTTGCGTCAGGGTTGCGTCAGGGTTGCGTCAGGGTTGCGTCAGGGTTGCGTCAGGGTTGCGTCAGGGTTGCGTCAGGGTTGCGTCAGGGTTGCGTCAGGGTTGCGTCAGGGTTGCGTCAGGGTTGCGTCAGGGTTGCGTCAGGGTTGCGTCAGGGTTGCGTCAGGGTTGCGTCAGGGTTGCGTCAGGGTTGCGTCAGGGTTGCGTCAGGGTTGCGTCAGGGTTGCGTCAGGGTTGCGTCAGGGTTGCGTCAGGGTTGCGTCAGGGTTGCGTCAGGGCTGCGTCAGGGTTGCGTCAGGGTTGCGTCAGGGTTGCGTCAGGGTTGCGTCAGGGTTGCGTCAGGGTTGCGTCAGGGTTGCGTCAGGGTTGCGTCAGGGTTGCGTCAGGGTTGCGTCAGGGTTGCGTCAGGGTTGCGTCAGGGTTGCGTCAGGGTTGCGTCAGGGTTGCGTCAGGGTTGCGTCAGGGTTGCGTCAGGGTTGCGTCAGGGTTGCGTCAGGGTTGCGTCAGGGTTGCGTCAGGGTTGCGTCAGGGTTGCGTCAGGGTTGCGTCAGGGTTGCGTCAGGGTTGCGTCAGGGTTGCGTCAGGGTTGCGTCAGGGTTGCGTCAGGGCTGCGTCAGGGTTGCGTCAGGGTTGCGTCAGGGTTGCGTCAGGGTTGCGTCAGGGTTGCGTCAGGGTTGCGTCAGGGTTGCGTCAGGGTTGCGTCAGGGTTGCGTCAGGGTTGCGTCAGGGTTGCGTCAGGGTTGCGTCAGGGTTGCGTCAGGGTTGCGTCAGGGTTGCGTCAGGGTTGCGTCAGGGTTGCGTCAGGGTTGCGTCAGGGTTGCGTCAGGGTTGCGTCAGGGTTGCGTCAGGGTTGCGTCAGGGTTGCGTCAGGGTTGCGTCAGGGTTGCGTCAGGGTTGCGTCAGGGTTGCGTCAGGGTTGCGTCAGGGTTGCGTCAGGGTTGCGTCAGGGTTGCGTCAGGGTTGCGTCAGGGTTGCGTCAGGGTTGCGTCAGGGTTGCGTCAGGGTTGCGTCAGGGTTGCGTCAGGGTTGCGTCAGGGTTGCGTCAGGGTTGCGTCAGGGTTGCGTCAGGGTTGCGTCAGGGTTGCGTCAGGGTTGCGTCAGGGTTGCGTCAGGGTTGCGTCAGGGTTGCGTCAGGGTTGCGTCAGGGTTGCGTCAGGGTTGCGTCAGGGTTGCGTCAGGGTTGCGTCAGGGTTGCGTCAGGGTTGCGTCAGGGTTGCGTCAGGGTTGCGTCAGGGTTGCGTCAGGGTTGCGTCAGGGTTGCGTCAGGGTTGCGTCAGGGTTGCGTCAGGGTTGCGTCAGGGTTGCGTCAGGGTTGCGTCAGGGTTGCGTCAGGGTTGCGTCAGGGTTGCGTCAGGGTTGCGTCAGGGTTGCGTCAGGGTTGCGTCAGGGTTGCGTCAGGGTTGCGTCAGGGTTGCGTCAGGGTTGCGTCAGGGTTGCGTCAGGGTTGCGTCAGGGTTGCGTCAGGGTTGCGTCCGGGTTGCGTCAGGGTTGCGTCAGGGTTGCGTCAGGGTTGCGTCAGGGTTGCGTCAGGGTTGCGTCAGGGTTGCGTCAGGGTTGCGTCAGGGTTGCGTCAGGGTTGCGTCAGGGTTGCGTCAGGGTTGCGTCAGGGTTGCGTCAGGGTTGCGTCAGGGTTGCGTCAGGGTTGCGTCAGGGTTGCGTCAGGGTTGCGTCAGGGTTGCGTCAGGGTTGCGTCAGGGTTGCGTCAGGGTTGCGTCAGGGTTGCGTCAGGGTTGCGTCAGGGTTGCGTCAGGGTTGCGTCAGGGTTGCGTCAGGGTTGCGTCAGGGTTGCGTCAGGGTTGCGTCAGGGTTGCGTCAGGGTTGCGTCAGGGTTGCGTCAGGGTTGCGTCAGGGTTGCGTCAGGGTTGCGTCAGGGTTGCGTCAGGGTTGCGTCAGGGTTGCGTCAGGGTTGCGTCAGGGTTGCGTCAGGGTTGCGTCAGGGTTGCGTCAGGGTTGCGTCAGGGTTGCGTCAGGGTTGCGTCAGGGTTGCGTCAGGGTTGCGTCAGGGTTGCGTCAGGGTTGCGTCAGGGTTGCGTCAGGGTTGCGTCAGGGTTGCGTCAGGGTTGCGTCAGGGTTGCGTCAGGGTTGCGTCAGGGTTGCGTCAGGGTTGCGTCAGGGTTGCGTCAGGGTTGCGTCAGGGTTGCGTCAGGGTTGCGTCAGGGTTGCGTCAGGGTTGCGTCAGGGTTGCGTCAGGGTTGCGTCAGGGTTGCGTCAGGGTTGCGTCAGGGTTGCGTCAGGGTTGCGTCAGGGTTGCGTCAGGGTTGCGTCAGGGTTGCGTCAGGGTTGCGTCAGGGTTGCGTCAGGGTTGCGTCAGGGTTGCGTCAGGGTTGCGTCAGGGTTGCGTCAGGGTTGCGTCAGGGTTGCGTCAGGGTTGCGTCAGGGTTGCGTCAGGGTTGCGTCAGGGTTGCGTCAGGGTTGCGTCAGGGTTGCGTCAGGGTTGCGTCAGGGTTGCGTCAGGGTTGCGTCAGGGTTGCGTCAGGGTTGCGTCAGGGTTGCGTCAGGGTTGCGTCAGGGTTGCGTCAGGGTTGCGTCAGGGTTGCGTCAGGGTTGCGTCAGGGTTGCGTCAGGGTTGCGTCAGGGTTGCGTCAGGGTTGCGTCAGGGTTGCGTCAGGGTTGCGTCAGGGTTGCGTCAGGGTTGCGTCAGGGTTGCGTCAGGGTTGCGTCAGGGTTGCGTCAGGGTTGCGTCAGGGTTGCGTCAGGGTTGCGTCAGGGTTGCGTCAGGGTTGCGTCAGGGTTGCGTCAGGGTTGCGTCAGGGTTGCGTCAGGGTTGCGTCAGGGTTGCGTCAGGGTTGCGTCAGGGTTGCGTCAGGGTTGCGTCAGGGTTGCGTCAGGGTTGCGTCAGGGTTGCGTCAGGGTTGCGTCAGGGTTGCGTCAGGGTTGCGTCAGGGTTGCGTCAGGGTTGCGTCAGGGTTGCGTCAGGGTTGCGTCAGGGTTGCGTCAGGGTTGCGTCAGGGTTGCGTCAGGGTTGCGTCAGGGTTGCGTCAGGGTTGCGTCAGGGTTGCGTCAGGGTTGCGTCAGGGTTGCGTCAGGGTTGCGTCAGGGTTGCGTCAGGGTTGCGTCAGGGTTGCGTCAGGGTTGCGTCAGGGTTGCGTCAGGGTTGCGTCAGGGTTGCGTCAGGGTTGCGTCAGGGTTGCGTCAGGGTTGCGTCAGGGTTGCGTCAGGGTTGCGTCAGGGTTGCGTCAGGGTTGCGTCAGGGTTGCGTCAGGGTTGCGTCAGGGTTGCGTCAGGGTTGCGTCAGGGTTGCGTCAGGGTTGCGTCAGGGTTGCGTCAGGGTTGCGTCAGGGTTGCGTCAGGGTTGCGTCAGGGTTGCGTCAGGGTTGCGTCAGGGTTGCGTCAGGGTTGCGTCAGGGTTGCGTCAGGGTTGCGTCAGGGTTGCGTCAGGGTTGCGTCAGGGTTGCGTCAGGGTTGCGTCAGGGTTGCGTCAGGGTTGCGTCAGGGTTGCGTCAGGGTTGCGTCAGGGTTGCGTCAGGGTTGCGTCAGGGTTGCGTCAGGGTTGCGTCAGGGTTGCGTCAGGGTTGCGTCAGGGTTGCGTCAGGGTTGCGTCAGGGTTGCGTCAGGGTTGCGTCAGGGTTGCGTCAGGGTTGCGTCAGGGTTGCGTCAGGGTTGCGTCAGGGTTGCGTCAGGGTTGCGTCAGGGTTGCGTCAGGGTTGCGTCAGGGTTGCGTCAGGGTTGCGTCAGGGTTGCGTCAGGGTTGCGTCAGGGTTGCGTCAGGGTTGCGTCAGGGTTGCGTCAGGGTTGCGTCAGGGTTGCGTCAGGGTTGCGTCAGGGTTGCGTCAGGGTTGCGTCAGGGTTGCGTCAGGGTTGCGTCAGGGTTGCGTCAGGGTTGCGTCAGGGTTGCGTCAGGGTTGCGTCAGGGTTGCGTCAGGGTTGCGTCAGGGTTGCGTCAGGGTTGCGTCAGGGTTGCGTCAGGGTTGCGTCAGGGTTGCGTCAGGGTTGCGTCAGGGTTGCGTCAGGGTTGCGTCAGGGTTGCGTCAGGGTTGCGTCAGGGTTGCGTCAGGGTTGCGTCAGGGTTGCGTCAGGGTTGCGTCAGGGTTGCGTCAGGGTTGCGTCAGGGTTGCGTCAGGGTTGCGTCAGGGTTGCGTCAGGGTTGCGTCAGGGTTGCGTCAGGGTTGCGTCAGGGTTGCGTCAGGGTTGCGTCAGGGTTGCGTCAGGGTTGCGTCAGGGTTGCGTCAGGGTTGCGTCAGGGTTGCGTCAGGGTTGCGTCAGGGTTGCGTCAGGGTTGCGTCAGGGTTGCGTCAGGGTTGCGTCAGGGTTGCGTCAGGGTTGCGTCAGGGTTGCGTCAGGGTTGCGTCAGGGTTGCGTCAGGGTTGCGTCAGGGTTGCGTCAGGGTTGCGTCAGGGTTGCGTCAGGGTTGCGTCAGGGTTGCGTCAGGGTTGCGTCAGGGTTGCGTCAGGGTTGCGTCAGGGTTGCGTCAGGGTTGCGTCAGGGTTGCGTCAGGGTTGCGTCAGGGTTGCGTCAGGGTTGCGTCAGGGTTGCGTCAGGGTTGCGTCAGGGTTGCGTCAGGGTTGCGTCAGGGTTGCGTCAGGGTTGCGTCAGGGTTGCGTCAGGGTTGCGTCAGGGTTGCGTCAGGGTTGCGTCAGGGTTGCGTCAGGGTTGCGTCAGGGTTGCGTCAGGGTTGCGTCAGGGTTGCGTCAGGGTTGCGTCAGGGTTGCGTCAGGGTTGCGTCAGGGTTGCGTCAGGGTTGCGTCAGGGTTGCGTCAGGGTTGCGTCAGGGTTGCGTCAGGGTTGCGTCAGGGTTGCGTCAGGGTTGCGTCAGGGTTGCGTCAGGGTTGCGTCAGGGTTGCGTCAGGGTTGCGTCAGGGTTGCGTCAGGGTTGCGTCAGGGTTGCGTCAGGGTTGCGTCAGGGTTGCGTCAGGGTTGCGTCAGGGTTGCGTCAGGGTTGCGTCAGGGTTGCGTCAGGGTTGCGTCAGGGTTGCGTCAGGGTTGCGTCAGGGTTGCGTCAGGGTTGCGTCAGGGTTGCGTCAGGGTTGCGTCAGGGTTGCGTCAGGGTTGCGTCAGGGTTGCGTCAGGGTTGCGTCAGGGTTGCGTCAGGGTTGCGTCAGGGTTGCGTCAGGGTTGCGTCAGGGTTGCGTCAGGGTTGCGTCAGGGTTGCGTCAGGGTTGCGTCAGGGTTGCGTCAGGGTTGCGTCAGGGTTGCGTCAGGGTTGCGTCAGGGTTGCGTCAGGGTTGCGTCAGGGTTGCGTCAGGGTTGCGTCAGGGTTGCGTCAGGGTTGCGTCAGGGTTGCGTCAGGGTTGCGTCAGGGTTGCGTCAGGGTTGCGTCAGGGTTGCGTCAGGGTTGCGTCAGGGTTGCGTCAGGGTTGCGTCAGGGTTGCGTCAGGGTTGCGTCAGGGTTGCGTCAGGGTTGCGTCAGGGTTGCGTCAGGGTTGCGTCAGGGTTGCGTCAGGGTTGCGTCAGGGTTGCGTCAGGGTTGCGTCAGGGTTGCGTCAGGGTTGCGTCAGGGTTGCGTCAGGGTTGCGTCAGGGTTGCGTCAGGGTTGCGTCAGGGTTGCGTCAGGGTTGCGTCAGGGTTGCGTCAGGGTTGCGTCAGGGTTGCGTCAGGGTTGCGTCAGGGTTGCGTCAGGGTTGCGTCAGGGTTGCGTCAGGGTTGCGTCAGGGTTGCGTCAGGGTTGCGTCAGGGTTGCGTCAGGGTTGCGTCAGGGTTGCGTCAGGGTTGCGTCAGGGTTGCGTCAGGGTTGCGTCAGGGTTGCGTCAGGGTTGCGTCAGGGTTGCGTCAGGGTTGCGTCAGGGTTGCGTCAGGGTTGCGTCAGGGTTGCGTCAGGGTTGCGTCAGGGTTGCGTCAGGGTTGCGTCAGGGTTGCGTCAGGGTTGCGTCAGGGTTGCGTCAGGGTTGCGTCAGGGTTGCGTCAGGGTTGCGTCAGGGTTGCGTCAGGGTTGCGTCAGGGTTGCGTCAGGGTTGCGTCAGGGTTGCGTCAGGGTTGCGTCAGGGTTGCGTCAGGGTTGCGTCAGGGTTGCGTCAGGGTTGCGTCAGGGTTGCGTCAGGGTTGCGTCAGGGTTGCGTCAGGGTTGCGTCAGGGTTGCGTCAGGGTTGCGTCAGGGTTGCGTCAGGGTTGCGTCAGGGTTGCGTCAGGGTTGCGTCAGGGTTGCGTCAGGGTTGCGTCAGGGTTGCGTCAGGGTTGCGTCAGGGTTGCGTCAGGGTTGCGTCAGGGTTGCGTCAGGGTTGCGTCAGGGTTGCGTCAGGGTTGCGTCAGGGTTGCGTCAGGGTTGCGTCAGGGTTGCGTCAGGGTTGCGTCAGGGTTGCGTCAGGGTTGCGTCAGGGTTGCGTCAGGGTTGCGTCAGGGTTGCGTCAGGGTTGCGTCAGGGTTGCGTCAGGGTTGCGTCAGGGTTGCGTCAGGGTTGCGTCAGGGTTGCGTCAGGGTTGCGTCAGGGTTGCGTCAGGGTTGCGTCAGGGTTGCGTCAGGGTTGCGTCAGGGTTGCGTCAGGGTTGCGTCAGGGTTGCGTCAGGGTTGCGTCAGGGTTGCGTCAGGGTTGCGTCAGGGTTGCGTCAGGGTTGCGTCAGGGTTGCGTCAGGGTTGCGTCAGGGTTGCGTCAGGGTTGCGTCAGGGTTGCGTCAGGGTTGCGTCAGGGTTGCGTCAGGGTTGCGTCAGGGTTGCGTCAGGGTTGCGTCAGGGTTGCGTCAGGGTTGCGTCAGGGTTGCGTCAGGGTTGCGTCAGGGTTGCGTCAGGGTTGCGTCAGGGTTGCGTCAGGGTTGCGTCAGGGTTGCGTCAGGGTTGCGTCAGGGTTGCGTCAGGGTTGCGTCAGGGTTGCGTCAGGGTTGCGTCAGGGTTGCGTCAGGGTTGCGTCAGGGTTGCGTCAGGGTTGCGTCAGGGTTGCGTCAGGGTTGCGTCAGGGTTGCGTCAGGGTTGCGTCAGGGTTGCGTCAGGGTTGCGTCAGGGTTGCGTCAGGGTTGCGTCAGGGTTGCGTCAGGGTTGCGTCAGGGTTGCGTCAGGGTTGCGTCAGGGTTGCGTCAGGGTTGCGTCAGGGTTGCGTCAGGGTTGCGTCAGGGTTGCGTCAGGGTTGCGTCAGGGTTGCGTCAGGGTTGCGTCAGGGTTGCGTCAGGGTTGCGTCAGGGTTGCGTCAGGGTTGCGTCAGGGTTGCGTCAGGGTTGCGTCAGGGTTGCGTCAGGGTTGCGTCAGGGTTGCGTCAGGGTTGCGTCAGGGTTGCGTCAGGGTTGCGTCAGGGTTGCGTCAGGGTTGCGTCAGGGTTGCGTCAGGGTTGCGTCAGGGTTGCGTCAGGGTTGCGTCAGGGTTGCGTCAGGGTTGCGTCAGGGTTGCGTCAGGGTTGCGTCAGGGTTGCGTCAGGGTTGCGTCAGGGTTGCGTCAGGGTTGCGTCAGGGTTGCGTCAGGGTTGCGTCAGGGTTGCGTCAGGGTTGCGTCAGGGTTGCGTCAGGGTTGCGTCAGGGTTGCGTCAGGGTTGCGTCAGGGTTGCGTCAGGGTTGCGTCAGGGTTGCGTCAGGGTTGCGTCAGGGTTGCGTCAGGGTTGCGTCAGGGTTGCGTCAGGGTTGCGTCAGGGTTGCGTCAGGGTTGCGTCAGGGTTGCGTCAGGGTTGCGTCAGGGTTGCGTCAGGGTTGCGTCAGGGTTGCGTCAGGGTTGCGTCAGGGTTGCGTCAGGGTTGCGTCAGGGTTGCGTCAGGGTTGCGTCAGGGTTGCGTCAGGGT